>NC_133324.1:836637262-836770003 GCF_042186555.1 Aquarana catesbeiana | reverse complement strand
TGCCGCTCTTCTTCTGTGGCTGTCTTCCTCCGTTGTGTTGTCGCCCACTGGCTGGCATCTCTTATATAGCCATGGGGCGTGGCCATCCGATAAAGTCACCCGGAGAGCCTGCCCCTTATGATGGAGGTAGACAGCCACAGAAGAGGACTTGTCATAAACAGGCTCATTTGTTTTTTACATTTCACTGCTTTTTGGGGTGAATGGGTAGGGGTACGATGTACCAGAGATCCATTCACATGTGGGGGACAAGCTCTGGGGCCCCCCCCCTTGGTAAACCACCGGCCAGGGTTGTCGGGAAGAGGCCCTTGTCCCCAATTAACATGGGGGCAAGGTGCTTTGGGGCTTGCTCGCTAGTCCCCTCTCTTTCCTGACCTCCATGCTTGGATAAGGGTCTGGTATGTATTTTGAGGGGGGGGGGGGGGGGGACGACTCCATGCTATTTTTTTTACATTTTGGCGTGGGAGGGGGGACCCCTCCGAATCCATACTAACCCTACTTTTTTTTTTTTTTTTTTTTTTTTTTTTTTTTTTTCGCAATTTTTTTTTTTTTTTTTTTAAACAGCATTTTAGCTTGCACATGATTGGATAATAAAATCAGCAGAGCTTCCCCTTATTTCAGATCTACCCCTCAGATTTACAGCGACTGCACTTTCAATGCAATTTCAAGTGCACTTTGCACTTGTAGTACAAAGTGGATTTGCCTTTTATAAATAACCCCCAATGTGTACTGGCAAGAAAGCGATTGTCAACGAATCCTTAAAAAAAAAAAAAAGTCTGCATAACACTCGAAGAATATTAAAACAAATTTAAAACTCGCACTTCAAACACTTCACTCCACGCAAAAGGCTCAATTCACAAAGTTTTAACACATGGTTAAAGCAAACCTCCCCCTACACCTCAGTTTAATCTGCCACCATTAGTGTCATAAATATTTCAAATAAACCACATTTAAAGGGTTAATAAACCATTGTTGAATATAATACCCCATGCCCTTGCTGCCCCCCCCCCGTCTTTGCAACGCAATCAAAGTCTATGCCCCTGGTATATTTTCCTATAGGGTGGCTTCACTGCCATGCAGTGTGGGTCTCCCTGGAGCGTCAGGCATGCGCAGTGTGTTGCAAGGACAAAGAAGGCCCCCCAATGCTGACAGAGCAGACGCACATGCACAGTATGGACTGGACCAAGTGATCATGGGACATTAGTCCCGATGCAGGTGGTATGCATACCTAGATGGGAGGTGGGACCACTCCCTGATCCAGGCATTTGGGGGAAGCCGCGCTCTGTAATCTGGAGCCAGAGGCATTAAAGGGCACAGATTGTAGGCATTTCAAACATATGTTCTAAATAATGTCCTGGGGAATGTTTCCTTGGTTAAATAGAATGCAGTCATGCAAGAAACTTGACACGTTTCATACTACTTTAATAATGATTACTTGCCAAATTTGTTTCTACATACCTAATGTGCCTGCTCCCCTTCCAACCTGCATTGCCATCTTGGAGACATAATTGGTGACCAGCTTCTTCCACATTTTCTCAGCTGGCTCACTGATAACAAACGCCATACTTTGCAGGTGGTCAGTGGCTGAGAGCGCTGACCGGAGTGTTTTTTTCCGATGGGGTGGGGGTTGTCAGAACACAATAGAACAGCAGGGGAGATCGCTGTACTAAAGTCGGATAGTTAGTACAGCGGCTCCTCCTGAGGTGTCAGTTTCTTTCCTGTTCAGCCCTGCAGGGCTGAAAAAAAAAAAAAAAAACTACTGGCGTGTACGAGGCTTCAGGCTACCTGCATTATTGTTGCGGAAACTATGGCAACCTATAAAAAAATTACAAAAAGAATGTGCAAGTTCAGCCACCTTTCTCCCCTGTGAGATCTCAGATGTCACAAAAGCCCACGTGTTTAGGATGAGATTTCCCTGGAGGACACTGGTGACGTAGCCCTCCCAGGGGGCAGCTGTGAGGTTAGGGCTGCAGCATCAGTGCCTACAGAACAGGAAGTGAGAACACAAAATGTATTTACCGGCAAAAATCTCTCTTGAGACTCTCTAGACTTGTTGTGGGGGGGGGGGGGGGGGGGGGGGGGGGGACATTAAAAAATGCTTGGGTGAGCTGCATTTTTAGAACCTCCAAATGCCCCCTTCATGCTGCAATGGCAGCAAACAGAGGTGTTCACATGCCACAGTCGTGATGCTTTATGATCATGGTAAAAAAATGATCCAAACATGTTGCGCTTGGCTGGCAACAAACTCACCAAACGTAACCCACGCAATCGAATGAGGAAGCGACACAAACAACTGGCAACGGTGTGCAATGCACATGGTTGCAGCAAATTTGTGTGGCAATTATGGGGTTAAAACTGGTGGTGAGGAGGCACCACTTCGCAATCTAAACTCTGATCACTTTTGCACTCCTGTGACCTGTTTTCAGCAGACTTGGATTGAAGCCCACTGTCAGCTGACATCAGAGCCGGCCCAGCCTCGGGAAAGATCGCGACCATATGGTCGGGATCTGCCCGCATGCCTGGACCAGCACCCAGCTCAGCCTCAGAATACCGCTGAGAGGCTGAGCCGGCCACTCCCGCCCCCTCCACATCCCAGCGATCCAGTGAGCGCAAAGAGGGCAGAGCAGAGAGCCAGTGCAACAGGCGCAGTTTGGTCGCTTGGTTCTCAGTGTTAAAGCCGGCATGGGACAGATACAGCACCCACCTAGGCAAGTATGATTTAAAAAAAAAAAAAAAAAATTCAATACATACCTCTTTTAAACCGGTCATAGACGGTTCGAATCTTGGAAGGGTTCAGCAGGGACCAGCCAATATTCGAACCATGAGCAGGCTGCTTAATCAACTTGGGTACAACCAGCCTGCCAGATTTTTAATGCGGTTATTGCTAGCAGCAATAATCACTGTGTGTTCTCTTGGCAGGGACAGCTCCCCCTCCCAGGAGAACACAATGTCTTCGCCAGCATCCATCAAAGGGCTTCCCTGTTTACCTTGCAGCTTGTTGGGTAGTCTGTGCCACAGGTGCAAAGGGGGGGGGGGGGGTAGAAGCCTCAGATTTGAAATCAGTATACAGGCATTTGAAAGATCTTTATTTTAGTCACATGACTGTAACTTTTAAATTTCATTGGATCCAACTGAAAAATACAATGACTTTGGTAAATAAACATGTGTATCCATGGGTGGTGTTAGCTTAGTGAATTGAGCCCACAGGATCTATTGACCAGGAACAGAGCCATAAAGAACGACAGCTGCTGAGCACTCCGTGTACATCATACAGCTGTATGGGGGGGGGGGGGGGGGGGGATCTCCATATAGATGAACATACCTCCCAACATTTTGAGATGGGAATGAGGGACACCTACTAGCAAATGTATGTAGGCAGAGGACACGCCCCCTGCCACACCCCCTTAAAAGGAGAACAAAAAAAAAAAAAAAGGAGGGTTAATTAAAAGGAGTTGTAAATAAGGATGAGCTCCGGCGTCTTCGCATGCTGCACGTGCCGAGCCCGCCAGGAACTCGGCACTGCACAGCGCTAATCACAGGCACTGAGACATTTCTCGATGTGCGGGTGCAGAGATCGGGAAAGGTCTCACTGCCTGTGATTAGCGCAGCGCATTGCTGACTTCCTGGCGGGCTCGGCACATGCAGCAAGCGAACACGCTGGAGCTTATCCTTAGTTGTAAAGGTTCACGTTTTTTCACCTTAATGCATCCTATGCATTAAGGTGAAAAAACATCCGAAAATGGCGGGCCCCCCCCAGCCCCCCCGTTTTACTTACCTGACCCTTAGAAAGTCCCACGCTCGCTCCCGACATCCTCTTCGCCGCTCAGCCTGGCCGTTGATTGGCTAGAGTGGATGGATTGAAAGCAGTGCAGCCATTGGCTCGCGCTGCTGTTAATCACATCTAATGACGCGGCGTGCCAGGGGGCGGGGCCGAGTGATACAGTGAGCGGCTTTGGCCGCCGGCTGTATCACGGGAGTGCGCCCGCAAGAACAAAACACAATGCGAGAGAGCTCGCATTAAGGTGTTTAGTTCTTGTGGGGAGGAGCCGAGACAGCAGCCGAGGGACCCCAGAAGACCAGGTTCGGGGCCACTCTGTGCAAAACGAGCTGCACAGTGGAGGTAAGTATAACATGTTTGTTATTTAAAAAATAATAATAATAATAATAATAATATTATATACCTTTACAACCCCTTTAAAAGCCACAAGGTCTTTTTTTACCACTACTATTCCTTTATATTGGCTTTTAAAATTTACAAATGCAGCAATTTAGAATTTGGATGAAAGGTGCATTTTATATACAACTATAGAGATCAGATCAAAATGAGGAGGAATGAGGGACATTGCTCCAAATCAGGGACAGTTGGGAGGTATGGATGAAGGGTGATCAGGACACATCATACAGCTGTATGGGGGGGGGGGGGGGGGTCTCTATATAGATGAGGGGTGATCAGGACACATCATACAGCTGTATGGGGGGATCTCTATATAGATGAGGGGTGATCAGGACACATCATACAGCTGTATGGGGGGGGGGGGGGGAATCTCTATATAGATGAGGGGTGATCAGGACACATCATACAGCTGTATGGGGGGGGGGGGGATCTCTATATAGATGAGGGGTGATCAGGACACATCATACAGCTGTATGGGGGGATCTCTATATAGATGAGGGGTGATCAGGACACATCATACAGCTGTATGGGGGGATCTCTATATAGATGAGGGGTGATCAGGACACATCATACAGCTGTATGGGGGGGGGGGGGGATCTCTATATAGATGAGGGGTGATCAGGACACATCATACAGCTGTATGGGGGGGGGGGATCTCTATATAGATGAGGGGTGATCAGGACACATCATACAGCTGTATGGGGGGGGGGGGATCTCTATATAGATGAGGGGTGATCAGGACACATCATACAGCTGTATGGGGGGGGGGATCTCTATATAGATGAGGGGTGATCAGGACACATCATACAGCTGTATGGGGGGGGGGGGATCTCTATATAGATGAGGGGTGATCAGGACACATCATACAGCTGTATGGGGGGGGGGGGGGATCTCTATATAGATGAGGGGTGATCAGGACACATCATACAGCTGTATGGGGGGGGGGGATCTCTATATAGATGAGGGGTGATCAGGACACATCATACAGCTGTATGGGGGGGGGGGATCTCTATATAGATGAGGGGTGATCAGGACACATCATACAGCTGTATGGGGGGGGGGGGATCTCTATATAGATGAGGGGTGATCAGGACACATCATACAGCTGTATGGGGGGGGGGGGGATCTCTATATAGATGAGGGGTGATCAGGACACATCATACAGCTGTATGGGGGGGGGGGGGATCTCTATATAGATGAGGGGTGATCAGGACACATCATACAGCTGTATGGGGGGGGGGATCTCTATATAGATGAGGGGTGATCAGGACACATCATACAGCTGTATGGGGGGGGGGGAATCTCTATATAGATGAGGGGTGATCAGGACACATCATACAGCTGTATGGGGGGGGGGGGATCTCTATATAGATGAGGGGTGATCAGGACACATCATACAGCTGTATGGGGGGGGGGGGATCTCTATATAGATGAGGGGTGATCAGGACACATCATACAGCTGTATGGGGGGGGGGGGGATCTCTATATAGATGAGGGGTGATCAGGACACATCATACAGCTGTATGGGGGGGGGGGGGGGGGGTCTCTATATAGATGAGGGGTGATCAGGACACATCATACAGCTGTATGGGGGGGGGGGTCTCTATATAGATGAGGGGTGATCAGGACACATCATACAGCTGTATGGGGGGGGGGGGAATCTCTATATAGATGAGGGGTGATCAGGACACATCATACAGCTGTATGGGGGGATCTCTATATAGATGAGGGGTGATCAGGACACATCATACAGCTGTATGGGGGGATCTCTATATAGATGAGGGGTGATCGATACACATAGGAACAACATGCACTTATACAATCGGTCTGCACGATACCAGACAATAACAGGAAGAGAGAATAACAAACTCCATGCATCCGGAGCCCACACACACACAGCGCTCTATAGCCTCCTATGGGGGAGGTGGGGTAGGCGTAGTGTCAGTGCAGAGTACCCGGACCCCTCACCTCAGTGCACGATCCAGCCGGGAGCCTCCAGTGTGCAGCACCTGCTCTGTTTTGATTCGGCTGTACACGTCACGCTCGTGCACAGAACCCGGATCTCCCCCTCTGGCCGCTACCGCCCAGATCCAGCCCATGCGCGCTCACGCCGCTCGCATTAGCCAAGGAAATGTATGAGTGGGGCAAGAGGGGCGGGGCAAAGGTTAGCCAATCAGCAGCTGCCAGAGCCGGCTGAGCGCTGTGTGGTCACCTCAGGAGGAGGGGCTCTGGGATAGAATGGTTTCCTATGTGTTGCTATGTGTTCAGTTTTCTGGGATGTTTAAAGGAAACTTCTCCTGATGCGGGCTGCCATTGGTAGGCTCTCTTTCCGGGAATGCTATTTGTCTGACTGTCGTGCTGATCCAGTGACACTGAGCTGTGTGCAATTAACCACTTGCCTACAGGGCACTTTCACCCCCTTCCTGCCCTGACCAGCTTTCAGCACTCTCACACTTTGAATGACAATTACTCAGTCATGCAACACTGTACCCAAATGAAATTTGCGTCCTTTTTTCACACAAATAGAGCTCTCTTTTGGTGGTATTTAATCACTAGTGTTTTTTTTAATTTTTTGTGCTATAAATAAAAAAAGACTGAAAATTTGGTGAAAAATGCCTTTTTCTTTGTTTCTGTCATAAAATTTTGCAAATTAGTAATATTTCTTCATAAATTTTGCCCAAAATTTATACGGCTACATATCTTCGGTAAAAATAACCCAAATTAGTATATATTTTTTGGTCTTTGTGAAAGTTATAGAGTCTACAAGCTATGGTGCAAATCATTGAAAATTGATCACACCTGATGTACTGAAGATCTCATTTTTTGAGACACTAACAAGTCAGGAAAGTACAAATACCCACAAAATGACCCCATTTTGGAAAGCAGACACCCCAACGTATAATCTATGAGGCATAATGAGTCTTTTGAATGGTTCATTTTTTTCCAGAAGGTTTTGGAAAATGTGGGAAAAAAAAGGAAAACTCATTTTTTTCCCACAAAGTTGTCCATTTTTAAGATATTTCCAACACATAGCATGTGCATAGCAAAAATGACACCCCAAAACACATTCTGCTACTCCTGAGTTTGGTGATACCACATGTGTGAGACTTTGACACAGCCTGGCCACATACAAAGGCCCACCAGTGAAGTAGCACCTTCAGGCGTTCTACAAGCATAAATTACACATCTCATTTCTCAACCACCTATTACAGTTTTGAAGGCCCTGGAGCCCCAGGACAATGGAAACGCCCACAAAATGACCCCATTTTGGAAATCAGACACCCAACGTATAATCTATGGGGCATATTGAGTCTTTTGAACGGTTCATTTTTTTCCAGAAGTTTTTGGAAAATGTGGAAAAAAAATTAAAACGCTTTTTTTTCCACAAAGTTGTCAGTTTTTAAAATATTTCCAACACATAGCATGTACATAGCAAAAATGACACCCCAAAATACATTCTGCTACCCCTCCTGAGTATGGCGATACCACATGTGTGAGACTTTTACACAGTCTGGCCACAAACAGAGGCCCACCAGTGAAGTAGCACCTTCAGGCGTTCTACAAGCATAAATTACACATCTCATTTCTCAACCACCTATTAGACTTTTGAAGGCCCTGGAGCACCAGGACAATGGAAACGCCCACAAAATGACCCCATTTTGAAAAGCAGACACCCCAACATATAATTTATGAGGCATAGATTATATGTTGCCTGACCACATACAGAGGCCCACCATTAAAGTAGCACCTTCAGGCGTTCTACAAGCATAAATTACACATCTAATTTCCTACCAACCAATCATTTTTGAATGTCCTTATATTTCTAACACATAGCATTTACATACCAAAAATTACACTCCAAAATAAATTTTATTGAGGAAAGGGTAAAAACAAGTATTACCTGCGGTTTTAGTAGTGTCCCCAGAGGAGAGAATTGGTCCAGGCAGCAGGCAGGGATGTGCTTAGAAACAACAATAGTAATTATCCAGGCAGCAGGCAGGAATATTGTCTATAGCAGTGTTTCTCATCTCCAGTCCTCAAGGTGCCCCAACAGGTCATGTTTTCAGGCTTTCCATTATTTTGCACAGGTGATTTGATCAGTTTCACTGCCTTAGTAATTACCACAGCCGTTTCATCTGAGGGAAATCCTGAAAACATGACCTGTTGGGGCGCCTTGAGGACTGGAGTTGAGAAACACTGGTCTATAGTCAGCACAAGGATATCGTCAGCACTGCCAATGCATTTGTCCATAGAAATTGTCCAGACAGAGACAGCCAGCGCAGCCATAATATTGGTCCTGGTACAACGTTACCTGCCTGCACTTATTATTGTATTGCTCTCCAGCCCTTCATAAACATACTGCCTCTTGCTACAGGTAATTATTTCCATAGTCCAGGTAGCAGACAGAGATGTGGTCAGTTTATGCGGCAGGCAGAGGCATGATGGCAGTAAGTCAGCAGCAGGCTGAAGGCCGCAATCAGGTGTGCACAGGGGCACAGGGGTAGAGGCTTCAACCCACCCAAATCTCTATGAAGCCTCCGGACTCCAGACCCTAATCCGGAAATTACGAAACCCGGAGACAACAAAAAAAATTGTTTTCTCCATCCGGAAAAACATTTCTGGAGCCCCTCACATGTCAGACCCCTGTGTACTACAGTAGCAGGGCAACAGATCAGTCCAAGCGGTAGGCAAAAGCATAGTCCATAAAACAGGTCAGGGTCAGTTCACATGCAAGCATTCTAAGCATTGGGCAGAAGCGTAGTTGATAAAACAGTCCAGGGTCAGTTCACATGGAAGCAGTCCAAGCAGTAGGCAGAATCGTAATCAAAAAACAGGCCAGGGTCAGTTCACAGGGCAGTGGCATGGTTATTTGTGTAAGCATGGGAAATGGTCAGCACAGATGATGAAAATGGGGAAATGGTTAAGAATATGGGCTAATATTTTAAGGCTGTGTGATATAGTCTGAAGCATTCAACAATGCAAAAGCCGAGTTCTGAAGGACACTGGGGACAATGGTAGCTGGTATCTCTTTGAAAACCTTTTTTGCTGCATACTAGACATCTTTTTTGGCGTCTTCGGCCTGCTTCAGATGGTGGAATGTTGTTCCGCCAATGTTGGTGGAAGTGGCATTCATGAAGTTGGCTAACAGCATCAGAGCAAAGGTTTTCTGGGGGGGGTCTTTGATGGTAGATGAGGAACGAGACAACTTCTTCGATGAATTTTAGGAAGTGGGCAGGGCTTTTTGTGGATTTGGTGTGAATTATGTAGGCATTATAAATGGCCAAATGAATTAAATAGATTGCTACTTTCTTGTACCAGAAACGGGACCTCCTTATTGATAAATAAGGCTGAAGCATTTGGTCATTGAAATCCAACCCCCCCATGTACAGATTGTAATCTTGTACACATGTTGGCTTTACAATGGGACCTCATCTTCTCTGAACTTCAACTGTAGTGTCATCATGGATGGTGGACATCATGTACACATTCCTGGTATCCTTCCACCTCAAGGCCAGCACTTTGTTGCATCTCAAAGTTGATCTTTCTCCCCTTCGCAATTTCTTATTCACTATGGCTTGTGGGAAGCCCTTCCTATTCTTTCTGGAGGTTCCACAGGCCAGGGTTTCTACGAGGTATAGGTGTTTGAAAAGGGGCAGGCTGGTGTAAAAATTATCCAGGTATATGTGGTAACCTTTCTTCAGCAGTGGGTATGCCAGGTCCCATACAATTTTACCAGTTGGCCCATGTAGGCCGGGCACTCAGGAGGCTGGAGCTGAGAATCTCTTCCTTCGTATATGCGGAACGCATACAGATATCCCGTGACTCTCTCGAAAAGTTTATAAAATTTCACTCTGTATTTGGCCCTTTTGTTAGGAACGTATTGCTTTATTCCTAGCCAGCCTGAAAAGGGCACTACACATATATGCTGATCGGGGACATAGAGTTCTGCAAATCGTTAGGAAAAGAAATTAATGAGTGGGCGAATTTTATATAATTTATCATAATTTGGATGATTGCGGGGAGGGCACTGGGCGTTGTCACTGAAATGAAGAAAACGCATTATCATCTCGTATTGGGACCTGGACATTACGGAAAAATAAATGGGCGTGTGGTGGTTGGGGTTGGTGCATCAATAGGCTTGTTCTTCATTTTTTTTGTAAGCCCCATATTTATGGTGAGGCTCATAAACACTTTGAACTCCTCCAGAGTCAAATCTTTCCACTCAAACGGACGGGCGTATGATGATTGGGGGTTGTTGGCAATATGCTGCTGGGCATATAAATTGGTCTGGTCGATGTCCTTATATTTCTAACACATAGCATTTACATACCAAAAATTACACTCCAAAATAAATTTTATTGAGGAAAGGGTAAAAACAAGTATTACCTGCGGTTTTAGTAGTGTCCCCAGAGGTGCAGCAAAGTGTCAGGCAAAAATAAATAAAAACAATCAATTTAAGTAAAATTTTGGGTATTGGCCTGCACACCTGGCTGTGCGGTGAAAGGGGGAATTCTTGCTGATCCTGAGTCGGAAGGCAGCCATGTTGGATTGGCAAGACCAGCTGGAAGATGTGTAGCGGCCCTGCCTCTGGGGGGACGTGGCACTCTAGTGCTGGTAGTTGGGGGATTTGAAGTTTCTGTGCTGGCATTTGGGCGTGATGCTGCGGCAGTGCTGGTACTGGGCCTGGGAATTTCTTGTGGTCTTTCGCTGGCGGCAGCGCTGGTAGTGGGCCTTTGGTTTTGGCGTTTATCGCTGGCGGCAGCGCTGGTACTCGGCCTGGGAATTTGATCCTGGGGGATATTGCTGGTGGCTGCCTGGTTTCCAGAGCCCCGTGCCCTTTTAGGAGGGATCCATTCTTCCTCTGATTCATTTGCCGATCCACTACTATTGATTGGTTCAAATGCTGAATTTGATTCACAATCGGAATTGGCATTTGAATCTGATGAGAACTCCCCGCTCTCATCAGTCATGGAGAGGATCTGGAACGCCTCCTCACTTGTATAGAATCTTTTGGACATTTTTTCTGATGGGCTGTGCGACGGGTGACAGGTGACGGTCACTGATGAGCGACAGGTGATGGGTGACAGATGACGGTCACTAATGGGCAACAGGTGACGGTCACTGATGGGTGACGGGTGGCGGTCACTGGTGGGTGACAGGTGACGTGTGATGGTCACTGGTGGGTGACAGGTGACGGTCACTGGTGGGTGACAGGTGACGGGTGACAGTCACTGATGGCAGTCTCTGATGGTGACTGGTGCACTTTATGGGACTGATAGGTGACAGATGAGGGTCACGGATGGGTCACTGATGACGGTCACTGATGACAGTCACTGGCGATGGTCACTGATGGGTGACAGGTGCACCACTGACGGCAGTCTCTGACGGTGACAGGTGCATTTTGTGGTCACTGATGGGTGACAGGTGCACTTTGTGGGCACTGATGGGTGAAAGGTGCAGTTTGTGGGCACTGATGGGTGACAGGTGCACTTTTATAAGCACTGATGTGGTGACTGTTGGGTGACAGCTGTTATTGGGAGGGCGATGTGACAGGTTCTCTTTACTGTGGTGTTGGTGCAATACACTACAATACATATATCGGTAACTCACTGCTCCTGGCTCTTCTCTCCTCACACTGGAAATGGTGTGTGAGGAGAGAAGAGCCGGTAACAGCTAGTAACCGGTCTATGTTTATATTTAGACGAGCAGTGTTCCTGGGAACATGCCGCCACCGACATGACCGCGCTGCATGCTCCTGATCGCGTGCATGCGCGATCTTAAGCGGGGAATACCCATTTGTGACTGGCCGTGACGTAATCGCGGCTGATCACATGGTGAACAGCCATCCCAATGGCTGTTCACCCCTGTTGGTGACGCACTGTGTCTCGGGGACACGCCGCCACTGACAGTGAAGGGCTGCACGCCTGCAATCGCGTGCATGCCCTGTGTGAATGGGCCGCCGTCATATGACGTTGGCCCAGAACAAGAGCTGCACCGCTCCGCCGTCATATGACGGTGGGCGGGCGGCAACAGGTTAAAGTGATATTGAACCCTCATTTTTTAATCACTTTCAGCAGCTAATCACTAAAAAGTGCATTTTATATACCACTATATAGATCAGACCATAATAAGGGACAAATGAGGAGGAAAGAGGGACAGAGGGACTTTGTTTCAAATCAGGGAAAGTCCCTCAAAATCAGGGACAGTCCCTCGAAACCAGGGCTATGTAGAATGATATGCTTTGTTTTTTTTTCTTTTATAAAAGGCTTTATTGTGTTTAAAAAAACAAACACAAAGAACCAATAGAATGACAATTGCATAACATACAGCATGTACACAAGTATAGAGATTGCGAACATAACATTGACATGGATCCATACAGCTAAAGAAATAAGTAGATCAGAACTGCACAACGTCATAATGAGCAAAACTACACTCCATCTAAATGGAGTGACCCTGTTAAGGTTAGTTGAGATATCAAGCCAAAGGAATTGTAAATCTGCAATGAAAACAGAATAAAAAACAAAAAACAAAGAAGAGCTGTAAGCTCAAGCGTGTCATAGCCAGGCCACAATTTAGAGACCTAATAGGTCTACACAAAATTTAAGAAATACAAGGTTAAAGAAAGAGAAAAGCTGGTGAGTCGCAAACAAGAGGAAGATTCCAGGAAGGGTAGAGAAAGAGAAAAAAGAGACAGGGATAAAGAGGTCTTATGCCGCGTACACACGGTCGGACTTTTCGTCTACAAAAGTCCAACGGACGCCGACGGACTAAAGCTGGCTGGTAATCCGATCGTGTGTGGGCTTCTCCGGACTTTCAGCAGACTTTTTCAGCCTCAAATCCGACGGACTTTAGATTTGAAACATGCTTCAAATCTTTACGTCGTAACTACGACGGACCCCGAAATCCGCTCGTCTGTGTGCTAGTCCGACGGACAAAAACCCATGCTAGGGCAGCTATTGGCTACTGGCTATGAACTTCCTTATTTTAGTCCGGTGTACGTCATCACGTACGAATCCGTCAGACTTTTGTGTGGTCGTGTGTAGGCAAGTCCGTTCGTTAGAAAGTCTGCTGCAAGTCCGCCGAAAGTCCGCCGGAAGTCTGTCGGACAGGCTGTCGGACTTTTGTAGACGAAAAGTCCGACCGTGTGTACGCGGCATTAGAGAACTTTGGATTAAAGTCCTCAGATTGACATAAGGAGGTTATCAAAGCAAATGGCTGAGCATGGGATATCCAGGGCTGCCAAACTTAGAGGAATTTTTCATGGGTGTCAAGTAAAATGGCTGCCAATTTTTCCTTGACCAATATAGTCGGCCATACGACGCCTGTCTGCTTCGAAATTGCTAATCGCCGCTCCAGCTGTAGTAACTCCTCAATAGGCTTACAAAGGAGAGCTTCATACAGATTTCTTTTGCTGCCTAAATGGAAGAGTGTATGCAGGAGCGGATAAACCCGAACCCATAGTCTGCACACCCTTGGACAAGACCACCATATGTGTGCCATTGTCCCCGGTTGGGAACATCCACGGAAGCAGGTTGATTGATAAAATGGAATAAAACAAGCCATTTATTTTTTATTTCAGAGGTTTTACACCCACTTTAATACTACTTTATGTCTATAGAACTGTATAGCTGAAAGCAAAACCTTTTTGTTACTTTTATATAGGATGGAGTGGGATTACAGCATATGACATGGTTTTATTGCTGTCTGTGTACCCGTTAGGGGAATTCACCATTTTGATTTGCCTGGTGACCATTATCACTGAATGTGAAAAAAAAAATCACCAAATTTTGTATGGTCACCAAAACAGGAATAGATGTGATATTTTCCAATGGGGGCACTAGTTCAAGGAACAATCGGGGATTATCCTCATTTCATAGGCAAGGTTTGAAAAAATAAAGAAGCTGCATGCTCAGGAAGTGATTCAATGATAATAAAGGCAAAAAATATATACAAAAAAATAAAAAAGGTTGACATACTTACTTGGTCTGTGCAATGATATTGCACAGAGCGGTCCCTTATCTCCTTTTTGCATTTCTCTTCTACAATAAAGTAAACCTACCTGTCTATTCACAATCCTCTGCGGAATGCATGCACAGCCCAGTTTACATTCTGGCACACTGCCAGCGTGCGGGATGACTGCACTCCCACGCATTTGCGAGATCTACCTAATCCCACATCTGCCATTTAAAACGCCTGAAGACCAGACAGGGCCGCCATCAGGGGGGTACAGCCGGTACACATGGAAGGGGCCCGCCTGTCCGAGGGGCCCGGACCACAGGTCATAACCCGGACTATCCTTAACATGAGGCAGCTGCCGTCAGAGTGGACCGACAGGATGCAGGGGAGGGTGGAGATGTGGGGGTATCCCATGTGTGTGCAGGTCGAGGCCCGCTGTCAGACGCTGTGCGGGGTGGGGTGATGTCAGGTGCCAGGTCGGAGGGCCCCATGGAGGAGGACATCAGGGGGGAGGAGCCCCTCCCCGCTCTTTTGTGTGCAGGTCAGAGGGACCCATGGAGGAGGAGGTCGGGTAGAGGCACCTCCCCTCTTTTGTGTATGCAAGCTCTGCTCCGGTCAGGCACCAGTGTGTGCACGGCCTGTGCAGGGTGGGTGGGGCCAATTGTGCCAGCGCAGGGCACCATGGAGGAGGAGGTCAGGGTGAAGAAGCCCCCCCTTTCTTGCAGCTGCCGCTGGAGATCCTGGTGGAGGTGGGACACAGGCTCAGCTACCCCTCCTGGCACTGCTGGACATGTGAGAGCTGGGAGGACTGGTGCTTCCCTAGGTGTGTGCAACACTCCCTCCCACCTGTTCCACTGCACCCCACCTGTCCTGCTGCCCCCCTACCTGTGACACTGGCTCCCATGTGTTCTGCTGCCCCCTACCTGTGACACTGCCTCCCACTTGTCCTGATGCCTCCCACCTGTCCCGCTGCCCCTCACCTGTCCCGCTGTCCCCACTTATCCCACTCCAGCCCACCTGTCCCGCTGCCCCCCCTACCTGTGACACTGTCTCCCACCTGTCCCAAAGCCTCCCACCTGTCCCGCTGCCCCTCACCTGTCCTGCTGACCCCCACCTGTCCCCCTGCTCTCTTTCTGTCCCACTTCCCCCCTTCTGTGGTAGGAGGAGATGGGACTGGAGGAGAAGGAAATGGGATGGAGGAGATGGGATTGCAGGAGGAAGAAGATGACATGGGATAGAGAACATGGGATGGAGAAGGAGGGCGTGGGATGCCCAGTGGGCGAAATCGATGGAACAGCAAGTGGGGGGGGGGCCCTGGGGAATGTTGGCAGTTAGGCTCCGGGGTGGGGGGGGGCCCAGGCCTAAAGCTGTGTAAGCGGCCCCACCATTTCTGGTGGCTGCCCTGAGACCAGCACCTGAAAAAACCTGGTTAGAAGATGCCGGCGCTATTGAGGAACCTTGGGGGCATTTCCAACTGGTCAAGTCCAAAGGTCCAATTTGAATTAAGGCTGGGTTTACACTGATACAAATTGGATGCGAGTTTCTCCATGATCAATTTGCATGACAGGAGAGTATGACTGGCTCTCAATGGCGCCGGTTCACACATCTTTAGGGTGGCTGTGGTCAGAATTGCAGAAGGAATCTGTGCATCTTCTGGTCCATTTCAGGTGCAAATTCAGCCAAAAATTCGGACCTGATTCGCACCTGAAACGGTGAACAAACCCCCTGCTGTGAGCCACGGCCACAGCTATTATGAGCCCATCCTAAGGTAAGTATTTATGCTTTTAGTTCAGCTTTCACCCCCAGTCCTCTCCTTTTCCAATAATTTCAGGTGGGTGGGGCCCGGAGCTTCCTCATTCTACTCCAGAGTTACCAACAGGTTTCCTGCTGCTGCAATAGCAACTGATGGTGCTGCACTGAAGCTGCCCACAAGCAACCTTTGGTGCACCCGGGCCTCCCTGCTGAGCAGATTGGGTCTGGGCCCAACACAGGGGGGCTGCCTGTACCCCTCTATCAGCAGCCCACTACTTTCAGCTGCCATCCAGGAGATTCCCATCATTGATCAAATATGGCTATTCCCTTATTTGGGTAATGAGGTCAGCAAGCATCGCTGCCCTTTGTTTACATTTAGCTGGTGGCAAGGGAATCTCCTTGCCAGCAGCTAAATGTGACCAGTGATGTGTCATTGGTTGTTAGGCTGCCAGTCCTAGCAACCGATTAGCCCTGAGTAGGAAGCTGACACAATTATGACATCTTCCCATCGCATATATGACCCACTCTGAACATTGGTGTCTCTGAATGCTAGCACAGTTGGTCTTAAAGGGGTTGTAAAGGCAGAAGGTTTTTCATGCATAAGATGCATTAAGATAAAAAGATACTTACCTGAGACCAGCTAGATCCAACGATGTTGCAGGAGTGTCTCGGTTGCTCGGAACTCCCCTCCTCATTGGCTGAGACAGCAGCGTGGCACCATGGGCTCCCACTGCTGTCAATCAAAGTCTGTCAGCCAATGAGGAGAGTAAGGGGGCAAGCTGGGCCGTGGCTGTCTGAATGGACACAGGGAGCTGTGGCTCGGTTCGTTTGTCCCCATAGTAAGCTGTTTGCTGTGGGGGCATTCAATAGGAGGGAGGGGCCAGGAGCACCAAAGAGGAACCCGAAAAGAGGAGGATCTGGGCTGCTCTGTGCAAAACCACTTCACAGGGCATGTAAGTATAACATGTTTGTTATTTTGGAAACAGTCTTTAACAGTTCCTAACACAAACGTAACAGTTTTTTCAGCTTCACTACAACTTCTCCTTGTAGTTTTTCAGCCCACTGAACTCCCGGTTTCTCACTAGACCCTCTGATTCACTGCCACTGAATCCCCAGAGCTCCTCCAATCTTCACGGTGGTATCTTCCTCAAGCCTTACCCTCGCTTCTCTGCAGGGTCCCTAGCTTGGCACTCCCGATACTTCTCAAGCTTCACCCCTGCTGGCCTGCTCGGTCCCCAGCTTGACAGACAAGGCTGGTCTGCAAGTGTCACCTATGCTGGTTGGGTCCCTCACTTGATCACCGTCAGAAGTTTCCTGATTCTCCACTGTGCCTGTTTGGTGAGAATACTGCTCCTGTACTTGCTTCAGTTACTCACTGTGGTCCCTGGTAAAGGTGGTTGGACCCTTAGTGGCGACAGCTCCCCTTCTACCTCCGACCACTTCTGGTTGGATTACAAGCCGCAATCCCAACCCTGCACTGTTCTCTCTTGCTTCTGGATAGGCTCTCAGACAGCCTAACAGCCAGATGCAACACAACACACATCCACGCAGACAGCCTTCCAGTTGGCACAGAACATAGATCACCTGACTCCACCCAAATATATAGGTGCTCCCAGCAGGCCAAGGGATTCAAGAAAACCCCTGCCTATAGGCTGAGATACCCAATATACACATAACCTGACCTTGAGCTGCCCTTCTCATATCTAGTACCACCAAGTACCTGGCCATCTAGTGGTAGAACAGGAAAGTGCAACAAGGCCAAACTTAGGAAGAAATCAATAGATCTCTAACAATTGACCAGGATAACTACTCCTGGCAAGTAAATTTGTAAGGAGCTCCCTGCCTAAACTCCAGGGTGCTACACTAAAAACACAAGGGGAAGTGATCAGGAAAATATTAAAGGATAAGTTCACTTTTTGGAAAAAAAAATTTAAAAAGCCCTTTTTTTGCAGGTGAAAAAATATGCATTTATTATTTATCTTTTTTTTTTTGGAGCCTGCAAAGCATTGCACCAGCGATCAGCAGATCGCTGGTGCCATGCATGTCTCTAGCAGATCTGCCAGTGCATCTGCTTGCTCAAACATCCTGTATGGGGTAAGCAGATACAATCTGACAAGCGTGAATGAACTACCACTATGCTCCGCAGCACCATGGTAGTTTATTGAAAACTACATTTCGACATTCGCAAAGGCTGCTGGACCTTGTAGTTTTCCACGCACAGAGCCTTGTGAATTAGTGACGAGGCCGGGTGGGTGGAGCCCCGCTCGGTCATGTTTTTTTAAATTGTGACAGATAGTGGAGAGGCAGAAGAACCCCGCTAGACGTCACAGTGGGGATCAGGGAGGTGTAGGGGCTGGTCTTTTCATAACATGTTACACCCTGAATTTGGGTGTAATATGTAACGAAAGGTGAACTTATCCTTTAACAACTTTTGGTGCCTCCCATATCACTTTTTCCTGCTTTAGCCGTGTTTACATGCGTTAACAGTGTCAAATCGGATCCTGAACGCACTGAATTTTATTTTCTCTAAACGCTGCCAAAGGCAGTGTGAATGGCACCAGTGAAAATCGTTACATGCATTTATATGTATTTAGAAATGTCCTCTAAACACCTATTTACTCAGGAAAAATTTAGAAATTTTGACCAATCAAAACCATGATATAACAAAAACATAAACATAAAAGTCGGAGAAAGGGCTAGGGAAGACGACAGCCATGGTCCAACCCAGATACTTACACCACCTAACCAATTATTTGAAAAAATATTTTTTTTCACAGATTTTGGTTTAAATGTGCACACACAACACTCATTGGTTAGGTGGTATGAGCATCTGGGTTGGTCCATGGCTTTCGTCTCCCCTGGCCCTTTCTCCAACTTTTCGGGGGGTGGGTATTACCCTGCCTCAACCCTGGGTGAGACAGTTTGTTCGGGACCACCATTCAATCCCTTTGCTGGAATTGAGCATAACTTGTGGGTTTCACTCTGTAAGTATTTCTTAGTAAATGTCTGTGTCTGATAATTTCCTTTCATTAGAAGTTTCCAATTTATTAATAGTTACCTTATTCCTTTTTAGGAAGCATGTGCATCTTACCCCTGGTGATTGGCAGGAAGCCAAGAAACGCGTCAGTTCTTCAACTGAGGGTGCCTAGCTATAGCTTGTTTTAATCATGAATTCCATCAATATTACTCTTTTTTGTCTGTATCTGTATCATATTATGTATTTTGATTTGTAATTTTTTTGATTTATGTATCTTTTTGTAAGAATTGTATTAATTATGTCCATTGATTTATTTGCATTAAATTCATCATTATTACAAATTATATATTAATCTTTTATGAATATATCTGTATTATATTTTATTTTATATCCTCTAAAAATCATGGGTAAATGACATCAAATTAAATTAAAATGTACTTAATTCATTTATACATTTTTCTACTACCCACAATGACATTTTTCAGCTAAAGTCCCATTTCTATTTCCTATACTTTTTCAAACCTATTTACGCAGGTTAATGCCCTTTCACACTGGCCTGTGCAGTAAAATTCAGGGTCTTACTGTGCTGGTGGCTGTCAGTTGGAGGTCTGGGAAGGGGTGGGGAGCACCACAGTGTGTACTTTTTATCTAACTTTACTGAAATATCAAAATAACATTTCATTCATTTCTATGCACTGTAGCTCGGATGTGATGTTGAGAAACAGACAGTACGTGGAGCCTTCAGGTGAGTGGTCCTGTATGGACCACTCTGTACTGCTCAGCACCCAGGGGCTTTGTTGCAGTGTGAACAGGGCACACAGAAAAGAGTGTAAACAAGCCCCGACAGTATGAATGAGCCCTGAAGTTAAGCACTGCACATTAAAGTCAAGCATGGGCCCTTTCACCGGGTGTTCGTCCATCTTTCATTGGTCCATTTTCAGATGAAAAACAGACAGCAATTCATTCCTATAGGTTTGTGTACATAGACCGTCCTTTTTCCTTTTTGGTTTAGAAGGATCTGATCGGATGTATACAGGTGCTGTCTGGTTACATCTGTTCCATATGTCCATTTTTAGGCAAGAAACATATTTTTGTTTACACTTTTGTCACCTATGATTGGTTTCTTCAACAACTTAAAAAAAATGGATGGAAAAACGTATGTAACCTGAAGTGAACACTGATGTGAACTGAACTGAAGACAGATATGCATACTGATATCAATTGATGTAACCTGAATCAGTATTCATCAGTTTTCTGACTGAACTGATGACGCCTGTGTGAAAGGACCCCCAGCCTGCATTCAGATCGCTGTATTACATGAACATGAGTTTTTACACGCTACACGCATTCACATGGATAGCCCTATGCACGCCAAAGACATTATATCATAGCTCCCAACTGTCCCTGATTTTGAGGGACAGTCCCAGATTTGGAACAAAGTCCCTCTTTATTTGGCCCTTACTCTGGTCTGATCAGGGCCGGTGCTAGACTATTTTGCACCCTAGGCAAGATCAGTTACTTAAGCCCCCCCCTCCCCAAAAAAGGAAACCTGTACACATTGCCCCCCTTCCTGCACATAACGCCACTCCTTTAACCCTACACTCCCCTTCCTGTACATACTGCGCCCCCTTCCTGCACACACTGCCCCCCTTTAATGCTACACCCCCTTCCTGTACACACTGCCCCCCTTTAACCCTACACCCCCCTTTCTGCACACACTTCCCCCCTTTAAACCTACACTCCCCTTTCTGCACACACTGCCCCCCTTTAACCCTACACCCCCCTTTCTGCACACACTTCCCCCCTTTAAACCTACACTCCCCTTTCTGCACACACTGCCCCGCTTTAACCCTACACCACCCTTCCTATATACACTGCCCCCTTTAACCCTACACCCCCTTCCCTCAGAAACTGACCCCCTTCCTGCACACACTGCCCTGTATAGACTATACCCCCCCCCGTGATGTGTGCTGCCCCCTCATTGAACTGACCTAAGTTGCCTTGCCAGACTCAGCAAGCAGCGCATGGCTAGAGTACCTGGTCTGTTCATCCCCGCACAATTACTGTGAGTTAAATGTAAGGATCACTATTTACTGTTGCAAGTTCAGTTGCCATTGGAGACAGTAGTTCTACAAATACAGGGACCATATCCGGCTTTTAGCATTTACTTCCCGGAATCTATCTTGCTGAGAAATCACTCTAAAATTCACCTCCAAGCATTTTTATAGCTGTGGCCATTTTGAGTAAGAGCAGATGATTTATGTAGCATTTACTTCCCGGAATCTATCTGCCCTTAGCTCAGGCATGCAGGCAGAAGGGTGTGCTTAGCTAAGAAAACCCCTCCTGAAGGCTCCTAGGATGTATGACAGCATTTTCCTAGACATGGAGACTAGGTAACTGTAGAAATGCAAAAAAAAAAAGTTTAAAACAAGTAAATATGATACACTTTCCTATCTATCTACTAATGCTAGCAGCATAAGGATTCAAAATAGTCAGTGTTGACTGAGAGAGTGAAATTCTGCTTTAACAACGAGTGGTACTGCAAGCTTGATGCGTATTTTGATTGTGCGTTAAAGAGCACACTTTTGCACACGTTCATGGAGCCTAAGTGTAGCAGTGCTCATTACAGTCAAACATTGTAGAGCAGGGGCCCATTCACACCAGAAACTGCACATAACTGTAGGTCTTTGCATGTTTACATGCATGTGGAACGTGCTTTAATGAATTTGGGCTGCATTTTTCTATGTTTTTGGCCTAAATCGTCACAGTGCGGTGCATTTGAGGTGTGTTCCCTGCATTTGCAGCGCAGAAAAAAGCAACATGCTCTACTTTTTTTAAACTGCACTGCAATGATGTGAACTATGCCCATACGACTACCTTGGTTTTGTACCGTCTATAAAGTTGGAGTGCAGTTCAAAATGCATCTGACTGCATCCCACTGCGTTTGGCGTCAAAGAGCCCTAAGCCCTCGTTCACATTGAATGCGGCTTTGAAATTGTGCGACTTCATCTGAAATTGTGTGATTTTAAACTCGCATGTCAGTGCAACTTGGTAGACATCTGTGCGGCTTGATGTACAGATGTCTATGAAAGTCGCACCCGAAATGGCCAAAAGTAGTGCAGGAATTACTTTCTCAAAAGTCGACGTTGCAGCGATTTGAACAGTGCCATTGCCGGCAATAGGGTGAGACTTGTCATGCAATTTGACCTGTTAAATCGCAAGATAAGTTGCTCTAGTTTGAAAGGTGGCTAAGTGTAGCAGTGCAAAGCAAAGCAGTGCTCTTAAAAGTTATGTAGTGTAAAATAAAAGTTATGCAGAATAAAGTAAAGCGGAGGACAGTAAAGTTATGCAGTGCAAAATTACTGTCAATACCTAGCGTGCTCTACTTTGCAGGTAAACCCGCAGCGGCGACAGATTCTGCGCATGCGCACATAGGTGCGGCGTACAGGCGGTGTCAGGTGACGTTACGGGCCCCGATGACGTTGCTGGGGCCCTGTCAGGAAGTTCTTCCTGCGGCCTCCAGCGGACTGCACTGCGCATGCTCGTCGCCACCATTTTGCCGTTGAGTGTTGTGTCGGGGGCTCGTTCACCGGGGCGGGGGAGGCTGAGGAATCCGGGCCCGGGAGAGCCGCTGAGTGTCACTGCAGCCAGGCCAGCGCCACATCTATTGACAGGCCGGGGAGAGCAGAGAGCGCAGCAGACATGGCTAATATCGCCGCACAGAGAATCAAGAGGGAGTTCAAAGAGGTGCTGAAGAGCGAGGAGGTGAGAGAGCTGCCATCCGTGCCCCATTCATCCTGACATCACCCGGCGGGGGGCGGGCACTGCCTAGGCACTCCTCTGCTCCATTGTCAGCCTGGTGCCTCCCCTCCTCCTCCTCATTACATACTATGGGGGATAGGAGAAGTTGTGTCATCCAGAGGAGTGTGTCACATGTGGGGCTCCTATATTCATCATAGGGGGTGACCCATCCTCTGTATATACAATGTACTGTCCCCGTCCTCTGTATATACAATGTACCGTCCCCGTCCTCTGTATGTATGGTGGACCGTCCCCGTCCTCTGTATATACAATGTCCTCCTCCTCATTACATACTATGGGGGATAGGAGAAGTTGTGTCATCCAGAGGAGTGTGTCACATGTGGGGCTCCTATATTCATCATAGGGGGTGACCCATCCTTTGTATATACAATGTACTGTCCCCGTCCTCTGTATATACAATGTACCGTCCCCGTCCTCTGTATGTACGGTGGACCGTCCCCGTCCTCTGTATATACAATGTCCTCCTCCTCATTACATACTATGGGGGATAGGAGAAGTTGTGTCATCCAGAGGAGTGTGTCACATGTGGGGCTCCTATATTCATCATAGGGGGTGACCCATCCTTTGTATATACAATGTACTGTCCCCGTCCTCTGTATATACAATGTACCGTCCCCGTCCTCTGTATGTACGGTGGACCGTCCCCGTCCTCTGTATATACAATGTCCTCCTCCTCATTACATACTATGGGGGATAGGAGAAGTTGTGTCATCCAGAGGAGTGTGTCACATGTGGGGCTCCTATATTCATCATAGGGGGTGACCCATCCTCTGTATATACAATGTACCGTCCCCGTCCTCTGTATGTACGGTGGACCGTCCCCGTCCTCTGTATGTACGGTACCCATCCTCTGTATGTACGGTGGACGGTACCCATCCTCTGTGTGGACGGTACCCATCCTCTGTATGTACGGTGGACCGTCCCTGTCCTCTGTATGTACGGTGGACCGTCCCCGTCCTCTGTATGTACGGTACCCATCCTCTGTATGTACGGTGGACGGTACCCATCCTCTGTATGTACGGTGGACCGTCCTCTGTATGTACGGTGGACCGTCCTCTGTATGTACGGTACCCATCCTCTGTATGTACGGTGGACCGTACCCGTCCTCTGTATGTACAATGTATGATACCCAGCATTACTCCACTGTGAATCATCATGTCTGTTTCAGGTATGGAATATAAAAAGTGTAGCGCTAGTGAAAAGCCGTGATGTAACCCAGATTTCAAATGAAGGGTACGGAACCCAAATAATCACCACTGAAGATTGGAAAAAACATATGTAAAAAATATTGAACACTATACTTAATGATGACTGTCCAAAAAAATTGTTCAAAGTGTGATTCAAAATTTCATGTGTGATGAAAATGTGTTCATCATTTCATGTGAAGATCACAACGGTGAGCAGAGTATGTGACTGGAGTGAAAAATATCACCACCGAATATTAGGAGGCTTACCAGAATGTTTGAACCCACAAGAGCATATGTTCTGTGGGTCAAACGGGCTTGTGTTGTGTATATAACCAATAAAACTGGAACCCTCTGATGGTTCAAACAGGGACGTCCGGCTATTCTCAAAATGATAGATGGCTGAACAGATGTGTCTCAAAAGGGATGGAGACCTGTTGACTCTCAGTTAAGCACCTTGTTTAGGACATTCCACCATTATGCATCTGCTTGCCTCCAGTCTTCCACTGGAGGCAAGCAGATGGGCTGAAGGATCAATGAGGCTCCTAAAGACACAAAGTAGCCTATGGCTGAATAATGAGTGGGAACCTGTGTATAATTTCAATCCATTTCACTGTGATGTACTAGAAAGGACAATGAGATCAAGTGGAAGACTGGAGGCAAGCAAATGCATAATGGTCGAATATCTTAAACAAAGTGCTTAACCGAGAGTCAACAGGTCTCCGTCCCTTTTGAGAAGCATCTGTTCAGCCATCTATCATCTTCAGGGACGTCCGACTATCCTCTTTGAACCATCAGAGGGTTCCAGTTTCCAGTTTTATCCATTGTATACACAACACAAGCCGTTTGACCCACAGAACATATGCTCTTGTGGGTTCAAACGTTCTGGTAAGCTTCCCAATTTTCAGTGGTGGTATTTTTCACTCCAGTCACATACTCTGCTCACCGTTGAGATCTTCACTTGAAATGATGAACACATTTTCATCACATATGGAATTTTGAATCACACTCTGAACAATTTTTTTTGGACAGTCGTCATTAGTTATAGTGTTCAGTGTTTTTTACATATGTTTTTTCCAATCTTCAGTGGTGATTATTTGGGTTCAGTACCCTTCATTTGAAATCTGTGTTACATCACGGCTTTTCACTAGTGCTACATTTTTTATATTCCTTTTGTATTGCATTTATCCAATTTGCTGTGTCAGCTGCTATCTCTCCAAGGCAGCGCAGAATTACTTGTTACACCATTCTGTTTCAGGTATGGCAGGTGCTGCTGTCTTCAGCGCCATTTTGGACCGACATCAGGACTGGACGCACCTACCTGCCAATCCCTGCACCAGTCTGGAGTCTGGTCACACTGTCCACATAGATCAGAGCAGGCTGAACACAGGGGCACATAGACATACATGGGGGGGTAGTTTTACTAAAACTGGTGCAGCTGTGCATAGTAACCAATCGGCTTCTAACTTTTGCTTGTTCAACTAAGCTTTGACAATAAAACATTGAAGCTGATTGGTTACTATGCACAGCTGTATCGGATTCTGTGTGCACCAGTTTTAGTAAATCTCCCACATTATCTCCTGTATGCTCTGTCCACGCCACCACTTACCACACTGACTTCAATGAACTTTCATTATGTGACACTGAAAGGGTTAATTCACTTTAGTCTATGCAGATTAGGGGGTGTCTGTAGAAAGAAAAAAAGAAAGTGTAAAGCTTTGTCTGGCGTTGGATAATGTCCTTGTTATAGGCATAGACCATTTATGCACTTCATGAAGCCTGACTGGACAACTCTCTGGACGTTGCTAAGAGACACCTAGCCACTGTTCACCATCACAGGAGTGAGCTCTCAGGCTTTATTCACACAGCAGCGGTTCACCACTGAGGCAGCTCTTTCTTGCCAGCTGCAGTAGGGGGCAGTGTAGAGCATGATTCCGAGCATCACATGGCTCCCTTTTTTGTTTTTGTACCGACTATTTGAAGTATACAAAATGTACATTTCGTTCACGGCAGTGTAGAGCAGTGGGATGTGCTGCATTTCTGTACATTGCTGTGTGATTCAGCACAGTGCGCTATGATATAATTTAGCATATCTGCATTTTAGCACAGCTCTGGGCTGCATTGCAGTGTGAATGGGACACACAGAATTGTTTCCTGCATGTCCCTGCGGTGGAGGACATTTTACCATGTGTAAACTTCTGTCACTACATTTTAAGTGAATTCAAGCATTTTCAAGATGCTTAAAGTGGAACTTTAGTCAGTTGCTAAAGCATCTTGTTAAAGGAATTCTCCTCCTTTATGAGTAAAAAATGTGGACTACCTTTGTTAGTGTTTTTTTGTTGTTTTTTTTACCTTGATGCACTGTACATGAGTTTAGAGACTCTCTCTTTCCTCACACGACAGATTGATAGCTGCGGGAGGCATTGGCTCCTGCTGCTGTCAGTCAAATTCTAAGATGGAGCAGGGGCCGAGCTGCACTGTCTGTGTCAATAGATGCAGACAGTGTGGCTCGGGAGCGAGCCCGGATGAGTGCCCCCATACAAAGGGGCTTTGTATGGGGGCACTCACTGAAGAAGAGGAGCCAGAAGTGTTGACAGGGGACCTGAGATGAAGAGATCAGGGCAGAGAACATACTTTCCACATTAATATTGAACAATAATAACCAAAATGAGTGTGTGCTGTAACTTGCCTAGCGTTGTTCCTGTCTCTTCTTGCTGGAGGTTGCCATTTTGCTGAAGCCCAAACTCCCTGAACAGCAGAAAATCTTTAGGTTGTCGGCAGATTCGCCTCTACATTTTTCGGAGTGCTGAAAAATAGAGAGCAACTGATCATGTGCAGAGCAGGGTGAGGAAGTGTATTGCTGGATTTTAAACAGTTTAGACACATATTTTTTTAATGTTTTGCAAAAGGGACCATCCTGAAGATAGATATCTAGCAGGAATTTTCTGACTAAATTTCCACTTTAAGAATCTTGAAAATGCTAGTGTTCTGGCTGTCCTGCGGCTTTATACCTTTCAGTGGCTAACCCAGTGACTCTAAACTTTGTTTAAAAAAAAAAAAATCTATTTCTTAACATTATGTCCCAACATTTTAATCTTGTCATAAAAAAGTGTGTGTGTCTGCCATTGTTCTGGTGTGGTTTAATAAATAAATCCTAGTACAGTAACAATCTTCTTATTTGTATACTTGAATTTAAAAGGACCCCTGCTCCTGAGGAATGTAAGGCGACTGTGTGACCTTGCCCCATGTGTTTCTTTGCAGTATACTAGCACACTATGACAGACTTGCCTGTCAAACAGAGCTCTCCACCTGTCAGGACTGTTCCTGGGCTCTTCCATCTCCACCGATCTTCCTTCTGGGTTTCATCTCTTCGGCCAGGATGAGGTCATGTGTATAGGAGTCACAGCACACAGCGAGTGCCATAAATGTGGTCCGAGCTGTGCATGCACAGCTCAGATTACATTACTGCTGACCGGCAGGGGGAGGCATTTATGATAGAATAGACCACTAGAGTCTCTTCTATTAGAAAAACCCTGCCTGTCAGCAGATGTGCAAATTTGAGTCCAATACCACTTTAACTGTTCTTTTGACTGCTTTTTATTTGTTGATCTTATATGTATTTTTACATTGTATTTAAATGTTGCCTAACGTTAGTTTTGAACCTGATTGTTTATTTGAGGATTACAAAAAAGGCAAGGTAAAAACTACTTCTTTAGTAATTTATTGCTCCATCTACTGAAAGCTTGTGAAATGGCGTTTACCCCTGCCACTATTATGGTTTGGGAAATACGCTGTGCACATGTGCAAGGGTAAATGCTGATACACAAGCCATTGGTGTGTACATAAGCACAGCTGTGTTCAGTCGTTTGCTGTATGGGTGGCTGCAGTGGATTTTAGTGAAAGTTATTGTGTGCTGTTGAAGTGGCTGTAAAGGCCGAAGGTTTTTTACTTTCATGCATTCTATGCATGAAGGTAAAAAAACCTTCCGGTTACAGCTCCCACCTAATACTCACCTGAGCCCACTCTTGGTCCAGCGATGTGTATGAGAGCCTTGGCTGTCCCGGGACTCCCTCTACTCATTGGTTGAGACAGCAGCGGGAGCCATTGGCTGCCACTGCTTTCAATCATAACCAGTGAGCAACTGAGAGAGCGGGGGTGGGGCCAAACCACAGCTGTGTGTGTCTTATGAATGCATAGAGCAGGGCTTGGGAGCGAGCACAAACCAGTGCCCCCACAGCAAGTGGCTTGCTTTTGGGGGGGCACTGGTCAAGGAGGAGGACCCGAGAAGAGGCTACTCTGTGCAAAACCACTACAGGTAACGGGTAAGTATGACATGTTCGTTATTAAAAAAAAAAAACAAAACAAAAAAAAAAAACGAACTCTATTCAGTATTGCACAAAGGCATACCACTTAGATTATTGGTTCTACTATTTTCTGGAAAATCCCTTTTTTATTAGTTTTGAATTATGTCGTTACTGTTTTGCAAATTTAACATTTGTGTGTTTGGAAATGAAAGTAAACTGTGCTGGGGATTTCCTGGAAAGCTGCAGGGTGTGTTCTTTATTATCACTTGCATTCCTTTAAAGTAGTTGTAAAGGCACAAGGTTTATTTACCTTCTATGCATCAAGGTAAAAAAAACCTGTGTGCAGCAGCCCCCTCTTGATCCAGCGATGTCCAGGAGAGAAGAGGCGAGCCTTGCCTCTGCGGGGACCCGCACTCCTGATTGGCAGCAGTGGAAACTACTGGCTCCTGCTGCTGTCAATTACAACCAGTGAACCAATTGGGAAACAGGTGGGGTGAGGCCAAGCTGCAGCTCCGTGTCTGAATGGACACACAGCAGCTGCTCAGTTCGAGTGGCCTTATAGCAAGCTGCTTGCTGTGGGAGCACTCCGCAAGAGGGGCCAGGAGTGCCAACGTGGGACTGGAGAAGAGGAGGATCCGGGCTGCTCTGTTCAAAACCACTGCACACAGCAGGTAAGTATAACATGTTTGTTCTTGTTTTTTATAAAAAAATAAAAATGAATACTTTAGTATAATTTTAAGCAACCCAGGACAAAAAAATTCATTTTATATCAATAGAAAAAGACCACCCAGGGGGTCCATTAAAAAAAAAAAAAAAAATTAAAAGTCAGCAGCTACAAATACTGCAGCTGCTGACTTTTAATTGGGCACTTACCTGTCCCTGGGTCCAGCGATGCGGGGGATCGAAGCCCCGCTTGTCCCCCCCCCCCCCCTCCGCTCGTCGGCGCCGGCATTTCAACTGTGGGCGCCGGGCTGTGGCTTCACAGCCTGGCACCCACTGCGCATGCGCGAGCTGCGCCGCGCGCCATGATTGGCTGCTCAATCACCTGGTACCTATAATGGGTCCCAGATGATTGACAGGAGGGAGGGAACAGAGCGGAGCCCTTCCTGTGCCGAGGCGGATGTGATGTCACCAGCCCAGGCAAAGGAAGAGGCAGACTACGAGGGACTACCTAGCAACAGGCATTTAGAGGTAAGTAAAAAAAAAAAAAAAAAATATCCAAATGTTTTTTTGTTTTTGTTTTTTTTGAATTTTTCAGGTATGTTTGTTTTTATGGGTGGAACCCCACTTTAAGGTAAATAAGCTAGGAACTGGTGTTCCGTCAGAATCGGGTAACGGAAGTGGCGTCCTTTCAGCTGCGCATGCGTTCCACAGCTACCAGGGTTGCTAATCTGACAACGCATGCAGTCAGAAGAAGGCAGCGGACATCTTGCTACACTCAGCTACGTCTTGAATTTAACCACTTCAATACTGGGCACTTTCACTCACCCCCTTCCTGCCCAATCCATTTTTTATTTTTCAGCGCTGTCACACTTTGAATAATTATTTATTGCACACTCATGCAATGCTGTACCCAAATTTAATTTTTAATCATTTTCTTCACACAAATAGCTTTCTTTTGGTGGTATTTGATCACTGCTGTTTTTTTTTTTTTTTTTTTTTTTATTACTAAAAAAGAGAAAAAGACCCAAAATAAGGAGGGGGGGGGGGGGGGGACGACAAAACATTTTCTTAGTTACAAAATTTACTGACAGAAAACGAATGTTTCTCCTTCACTGATGGGCGCTGATGAGGCGGCACTGATGGGGAGGCACTAATATGCCGCACTGATGGGCTGCACTGACTGGCTGCACTAATGGGTCCCAGCTGAAAAGTGATCCTGCTAAACTGATGAGCAGTAAAGGCTTTTTAATGTCACCTGTGGAGATTTTTGGGTACCATAGATTTTTGCAATATCATGGGCAAATGCAGTTTTAAGACTTGGCATCTGTTTACCCAATGAACCAATCTTTTATGTTTTACCTAAAATGATTAGATATATATATTTATTCTTCTGATTGGTAGAGGTGAAGACCATGACATCTGCCTGCAAATTCAATTTGGCCATGTATTTGTTTATAAAAAGAAGACGTCCTATAAAAAGCTGAATAGCCAAAACTTTTTTCGCTTTTTGATTGAGTGGTGAGGGCTTTGAAGACATAAGGATGGTGGCAATTTGATTGCATGCATTAGTAGTCATCGTACAAGTGCAAATGTCACATCAAGATCAAATACTTTTTTTTTTTTTTTTTTGTTCCTTTATTGGTACTGCTACATTGTACAGGACATGTTTTTTTTTTTTTTTTCAGCCCACTATAGATCAACTGCCAGTGTACACTTCTGATATTGCTGATTGTAAAGCTTCGTTTGTCACTTGTGTGAGTACAGAGCTGCAACTTCCTCTTATTCCAAGATTTAACAGTCCCTGCTTCTGTCTACAGCGTTGTCCATCATGGGCTTCAGTGACAGAAACAAACTGTTGCTCTATCCCGAGTCAGCAAGTTGTCTTTACTTGTGTGAGTAAAACATTCCAGAAATGCTGACCGTTTCAACTCTTCATTGTGATAGCTTAAAAGCAAAGGTTTCTGTTGATCAAAGTACTAGAAAGTGAGCTGATTGTCATGAATTTACAATTGAGAGTACAAACTTTACTTTTGGGACATTCATGACTTGGTTGTTTAATTTCCATTGTATTAAAGCGGTGCTCCACCCAAAAGTGGACCTTCTGCTTTAAGCACTTCTGTGAGTGCCTACTTTAGAGAGGGATTTCCTGTCCCACTTCCTCCTTCCCCTTCTCGGCCGCCTAGGCGGCAACTCCTCTTCCCCTAGGTGGCCCCTCCCTCTAGGCAATCTTCTGGGACATGTCACAGGTCCCAGAAGATTGTCCACTTGGAAAGTGTAGCACGACTCGCACATGCGCAGTGCGTGCCCGGCAGTGAAGCCACAAGCTGTCATGGCCGAGTGCCCACAGTTCCAGTGACGGCACCGCGAAGAAGAGGAGCAGGGCTTTGGGCACCCGCATCGCTGGGCCGTGGGACAGGTAAGTGTCTATATACAAATACATACATATACAAAGCTATTGCAGGTTATAAATCCCAAAATCATTTTGTACGTATAACTTCTTCTTTAGTTTGTAACTTGTTGGTTTGGAAAGATTTTTTTGCGTCTTACAATGGTCGTTCCTTTTGGCAAACCCCTTTCCAAGATGCTTCAGTTGTTTATTCACAGATGCTGCTGGGAGTTCGGGTTATGGGGCTTTTTATCGAGGCCATTGGTCAGCTGCACCTTGGCCAGACTGTTGGTTTTCCTTGGGTCATACGAAGAATATAGTTCTCCTTAAACTATTCCCTATTTTGGTTTCTTTGGGGTACTCACCTCCGCGATTCTCGTTTGTTATTCCATTCCGACAACGAAGGGGTTGCATATGCGATTAATTGTTTGTCGTCTAAGTCCTTGCCTGTTTTGGCGATTTTACGCTGTATTGTTTTTAAATGTTTAGAACTTAATTTTATGGATTAAAGTTAAAGGGGTTGTAAAGGTATTTTTTTTTTTTTTTAAATAACAAACATGTTATACTTACCTTCACTGTGCAGCTCGTTCTGCACAGAGTGGCCCCGAACCTGGTCTTCTGGGGTCCCTCGGCGGCTGTTTCAGCTCCTCCCCGCAAGCATTTACCACCTTAATGCGAGCTCCCTCGCATGGTGGTGAGTGCTTGCGGGCGCGCTCCCGTGATACAGCCGGCGGCTATAGCCGCTCGCTGTATCACTCGGCCCCGCCCCCCGGCGCGCCGCGTCATCGGATGTGATTGACAGCAGCGCGAGCCAATGGCTGCGCTGCTTTCAATCCATCCACTGCAGCCAATCGGCGACCAGGCTGAGCTGCAATGAAGATGACGAGGACGAGCAGCGAAGATTCGAGGCGTCAGGTAAGTAAAACGGGGGGGCTGGGGGCCGCGGTACTGTCAAGTTTTTTCACCTTAATGCATAGAATGCATTAAGGTGAAAAAAATTTTACCTTTACAACCCCTTTAAATACATTCCGGGTTATACTAATGTTATTGCTGATTCTCTGTCCCGTTTTCAGCTGGATCGATTTCGCACATTGGCCCCGGAAGCGGATCTCCTTGGTCTACCTTGCCCAGAGCATTTGTGGTCCATAGTTTGCAATTAATTAGTCAGCTCTCTAGCACCTTCCACGTGGGTGAATTACAACGCTGCGTGGTCCTTGTGGCGTGTCTTTCTGTGCTCTTTGGGTATTCCTTCTGATTGTTTCTCTGAGACTTGGGTGCTTTGATTTTTGGACAGTTTGATGCAACGTTCTTATTCCTATTCCCACCTCGTGAAAACTTTAGCCGGGATTTCTTTCTTTTCCAAATGTCGGGGTTTTCCTCCCTGTTCTTCCTTTTTCTTAGTTAAACAGGCCCTAAAGGGTTATTGTAAACGTTGTTTCTGCAGTGATACTCGTGTTCCAGTTACTTTACATCTTTTGCAACATTTAATGTCGGCCTCTTCCTTTGTTATTCTCCTGCTGAGGATTTACTCTTTAAGGTTTCTTTTAGTTTACTCCTTTTTTTTTTTTTTTTTTTTTTTTTTTTTTGGGGCCTTACGCATTTCAGAATTGCTGCCTAGGTCTTCATCTTCCTTGAACGGTTTGTTGTTTTCTGACGTTTCCATGGGTTCTGATTTTATTAGGATATTTTTAAGGTTCAGCAAGACTGATCAATTGGGTAAGGGCAGGTGGATAGTTATAAAACAGTCACCTGGTTCGTCCGTATGTGCCTTTTTCTGGTTGTCCAAATATTTAATTTCACGACCCCTTGTTTCGACACAATTGCTGCTTCACAGCTCTGGTGTTCCACTTACCCAACACCAGTTTTCAGCTGTACTTAAGAAATGTCTGACTTATTTAGATTTAAGCCATTTACATGTTACTAGCCACTCTTTTCGTATTGGCGCAGTGACTGAGGCGGCCAAGCTGGGTTTCTCTGAGACTGATATTAAAAATTTGGGAGGTTGCAAATCCGATTGTTTTCAATCTTACGTTAGGCCTAATTTATGTTTTTTCTGATTTTAGGTTCTCCACGTGTTATCTGGCTTATTGGACATTCGTTCATTTACTGGGCTAACGTTCAGGCCTCTGACAGAGTTTATGGAACTAATTTGAATTTGGACAATGCATCTGTTTCCATTAATTGGCATGGCTTACCGTGGCATGTCTTGGTTTTTTATTTCTGTTCTCTGTTGACTACATTTATTTCTTCTTGGTCACACCCTGATATTATTATTGTTTACTTGGGGGGTAATGATTTGGGGGTTCATAAGACCTTAGACTTGGTTTCACAGATTAAAATTGACTTCCTGCATTTACTTTCTATTCTTCCTACCTCTGTTCTGATTTTTTTTTCTGAGATGGTTCCGCGATTAAAATGGTTACTTGATCATGATCTCTTGTATCTTGAGAAGATAAGAAAGGGGGTGAACAGGATTATTGCTAAATTTATGCCTTCTGTTCAAGGGTTTTCATATAGACATGTTGATTTAGAGCAGGGATCCTCAAACTACAGCCCTCCAGCTGTTACGGAACTACACATCCCATGAGGCATGGTAAAACACTGACGTTCACAGACATGACTAGGCATGATGGGAATTGTAGTTCTTGAACAACTAGAGGGGCGTAGTTTGAAGACCCCTGATTTAGAGGGTGGGATATATGTTTTTTATTGGCCTGATATGATCCATCTTTCTGATATTGGGCTTGATATCCTTAACTTGGATTTACAAACTTGTATAGAATTGGCCGTGGCCCGGGTGGGGTGCCAGGCTATGTAAGTTTAGCCTGGCGTTTGGGGATAGTTGGTATATTAATGTTCTATATAGTTCGAGCTAGAGCTGGGCGATTTTTTTTTTTTTTTTTTTTTTTTTTTTTTAGAAAAAGTGCGATTTTGTTTAAAAAAAACTCAATTCACGATTCAAATAGAGTTTTTTTTTTTTTTTGATGGACACTGCGCCGCTCCTGGGGAGCTGTGGGCAGGAGTTTTTAGGCGAGGGAAATTTTGAATCGATTTGACCTCTCAACTCGATTCAAATCAATTTTTTCCCCAGCCCTAGTTCGAGCTTTAATGGCTGAACTATTGGTATGTTAATGGTTAAATGTTGCTCGAGCTTTGATGGCTGAACTATTGATATGTTGGTGTAATTTTAGTAAAATGGTTATAAGAGAGAAATTTTATTGATAAATTGGTATCTATTATGCCAAAAATAAAGGGCCACGCCATTTTTATCCATGTGTACAGTTTTTGTATTTATTTATTATTACAGTTTAACATAAGTTTTTCAGCCTCTGGTCCCATACATTAAGATGATAAAACCTTCTGACTTCACAACCACTTGAAATACTATGATGTTGCTAGTGGTGCAAGAGTTATGTATGATATGATGTCACCTGATGCACGGATTACAGGTACTAGATTCAAGCCAGAACTATAAACATGAGAATAAATGTTTGATTTTGTCCATCATTAAGTGGTACAGGCAGACCTTGTAACAGCCGCTAAGTTGTAATTGTACATTTCCTGTATAAATCCAGTACTTTTATTATACAATATTTTTCCAGTATGGGTCATGTATTACATCTACACTACTATTTGCTGCCTGGCATATTACATTCTGCCATGCTGACTGACTGCACAAAAATAGGTCTGCCTTTTACTCTGTTGCTTTTTGGTTAGTTGCAATGCACATACTTTATTTTTCTTCCATGATGATATATAGTTTGTAAATCATAGCGGACCTGATTGAACACTGAATATTTAATTGCCTCTGTAGCTTATTTACTGGATTCACTAGTTTCACAAGGGCATTTTGACAGAATTCTGTCACTTTGTAGTCTTATTGAAGGGTCAGTCTATCCAATGTGGGTATTTCTGATTTGAGTAGGTTTTTGGTAGTAGTGTGATAGCTTAGGGGACGTAAGCAATCTATACATGGGCTAAATTTCTGCGGTTTCTTGCTGAATTTGAGCCAAGGGTGACCCTGGCAGCACCACCCGGCTCAACAAAAGTCGATTTAAAAATTGAGCTGGGCGAAAAATTATTGGCTGAACAATGATTGCGTGATATACGGGTCACTTTTTAGGTTTTTAGGCAGTCACGGTTGATGCGGCTGCCTGAATACCAAATAGAATGAAGATAGAACACCGGCAGAAGAGTTTCCTCCATCCCATTGACTGGACGAGGCAAAACAATAAATCTATAGCTATCCTAAAGCTCTGGGCAAAAGTTTAAGGATGACACAAATATACGTTTTTTACAAAGTCTGCTGCCTCAGTTTTTATGATGGCAATTTGCATATACTAGGATGAATTGTAACTAATTGCATTGTCCCTCTTTACCATGAAAATGAACTTAATCCCCAAAAAAACATTTTCATTGCATTTCAGCCCTTCCACAAAAGGACCAGCTGACATGTCAGTGTTTCTCTCGTTAATGCAGGTGTCAGTGTTGATGAGGATAAGGCAGGAAATCACTCTGTAATGCCGATTTGAGTTAGAATAACAGACTGGAAGCTTTAAAAGGAGGGTGGTGCTTGAAATCTTTGTTCTTCCTCTGTTAACCATGGTTACCTGCAAAGAAACATGTGCAGTCATCATTGCTTTGCACAAAAAGGGATTCACAAGCAAGGATATTGCTGCCACTGAGATTGCACCTAAGTCAACCATTTATCGGATTATCAAGAACTTCAAGAAGAAAGGTTTAATTATTGTGAAGAAAGATTCAGGGAACCCAAGAAAGTCTAGCAAGTGCCAGGACCGTCTCCTACAATTGATTCAGCTGGGGGATTGGGGCATCACCAGTGTAGCGTTTGCTCAGGAATGGCAGCAGGCAGGTGTGAGTCCATCTGCACGCACAGTGAGGAGAAAACTTACTTACAGCCTCCAAGTTTTTTGGGTATGACCCAACAAGCTTTTGCACACTTGGTTTGGGGATTTTCTGCCATTCTTTGCAAATCCTCTGAAACTCAAAGTCAACTGAGTTAAACAAAGGATATCCTGGATGGTTTAATAGGGGTGGAGTTGAAAATGTAAAGGAGAAAAAGGATTGAAGAGATGAATGGATGTAGCCCAGCCTACTGTATGTGGTGTTCTGGAAAGATTGGAAAGTGTAGTCTTTGTAATGTGGGTTTAGTAGATACCACACGTCGTAGGGACTCGAGGTGTGATGGGCACCTTTTGGAGCCTATTCAAAGCTGAATGAGAGGGGACTTGGCAGCAGTAATGGTAGGGTCCAGAGTGAAGTTCAGATCACCCCCCACAAAGAAAAAATCTTAAAACTGGGAGAGAACAGGAAGACTGAACAAAATGTCTCCCTGGTTAAGGAAATACATTTTAGCAATTGTGCATATGGCATTATACGAAGATATTTTAAAGTGTTACTAAACCCACAACAGTAAAATCAGTCTCTATATGCAGTAAAGCATACTTGTTATACTTACTGTGGAAACTAAGGGGGTTAATCCTCCTGCATTGTCTAAAAAGTTTGTTTGATCCTGTCTTTTTGATTTTCTCCTTTCACTGTCCCCAATCTATCTCCTGATAGAGAAGAGCCCTGGGGGCAAGCTGCACATGCTCAGTTTGGTGTGTGATGCCAGAATTTGTTTATTTTTCTTGGGAGAGTACATGTGATCAGCACAGGGCCAATCGGCTCTGTCCAGAAAGAGGATCCGGGGTCCTACAGCCTCATAGGACAGTCAGTGCATAATGAAAACTCCTCCAGAGACTGATAAAAAGGTATTTAGCAGTTTATATTTACTGAAATAATTGCATTTCCATTTTCTGTGTACTGTGGGAGACCAGATATAGTGAATGCATGGTCCTGGGTTTAGTAACACTTTAACCAACGAGTCTGTCTTGACCATCTCCCCTTGATTCAAGCATAATGCATGGAATGTTCTTATGGAAAGCTATGGAGGCAACCTGGGATTTGTAAGTATGGTTAGGGCAGTGAACCCATAGAGTGCAGTATTTATTCTGACAAGTGAGTGGAATTGTACCTCTGAAGTGGGGCTACTGTATGAATAGCACATCGGTCTTTGTGTAGGTAGTATGGAATTTTTTAAATTTTACCAGGTATGTTGAAACAACTATATGAACAAATTTTGAGAAAACCATTGTAGGCCATGAAATCAAATGGTATATAAAGTAGGACCTGAGGCGAGTAGACATAGGTGGGTAAGAAAGCCTCTTTACCTCCTTATTTGAGCAAGAAGCGATAGACCCACTTGTATGTGATCATTTTGACCCCACGGGGTGAGATCTTGCGTGGAGCCCCAGATCAAGGGAGCTTATCAGTGGTCTTGTATGTCTTCCATTTTCTAATTATTGCTCCCACAGCTGATTTCTTCACACCAAGCTGCTTGCCTATTGCAGATTCAGTCTTCCCAGCCTGGTGCAGGTCTACAATTTTGTTTCTGGTGTCCTTCGACAGCTCTTTAGTCTTCACCATAGTGGAGTTTGGAGTGTGACTGTTTGAGGTTGTGGACTGGTGTCTTTTATACTGATAACAAGTTCAAACAGGTGTCATTAATACAGGTAATGAGTGGAGGGCAGAGGAGCCTCTTAAATAAGAAGATACAGGTCTGTGAGAGCCAGAAATCTTGCTTGTTTGTAGGTGACCAAATACTTATTTTCCACCATAATTTGCAAATTCTTTGTCTGGATTTGTTTCCACATTTTGTCTCTCATAGTTGAGGTATACCTATGATGACAATTACAGGCCTCTCTCATCTTTTTAAGTGGGAGAACTTGCACAATTGGTGGCTGACTAAATACTTTTTTGCCCCACTGTATGTTCTGTCCCTTTGTTTCAACAGCCTGAGAACTGGCTTCAGGGCTCGGTGTAGGCTGAGCATATGTCTGGAATAATCTGGCAACAAATTAATGGGCGTCCCATTGAGGAAAAGAGGCAAAATTGCAAAAACCAGTTTTTAATGCCTAAAGAAAGCTTTGTCAAACTTAATTTCCACTTTATTGCTTCTTAGTTCATTATTTTGCATTTTTACTGATATCTTGAATTTCATTATATATGTTAAGGCTTGGTTCTTCTAGTTACTAGACACCTAAGGGCTTAACCCCCCATATAATTCTTAGATTGTAAGCTCTAATGAGCAGAGCCCTCTGAATCCTCTTGTACTGTAATGTGTGCCTTCATTTTGTTAAGCGCTGCGCAAACTGCTAACGCTATATAAATCCTGTATAATAATGGTTCTCATACCTGCTGCATGTATTTAGTAGCTCATGTAGTATTGCATCAATGACCATCTATATAAATTTGTGTTTTCAGTCCTGCTTAGCTCTCTCTGTTCTGGCCAAGGTACCTGAGCAGCAGGTCTACTAGAAAGTCACTTTGGATTTTACCTTGATATCTATGGATCGTAGTGGATAAAGGCCTTCTTTTGATCTTCCTGACTAGAGACCTTACAATGTTTTCATTATAGAAAGGATTTCCTCCATACTTTCAGCAGATAAAGATGTTCAGGCTGATATCATAAAACCAGCCATAGATGGTTCAAATCTAATCCCTGCTGAACTGGCTGAGGTTCAACCCATTTATGGGCAGGTTGATTGTACCCAAGTCGATCAATTGACTGTATTGATGGGGAAATCGAGCAATTTTTTTCTTTCCTGCAATCTGTGGTGGTAGGAAAGAAAATTGTATCATCTATGGCCTCACATTTTATATTTTCTGAAATGTTATCTGTGGTAGATCGCTTATTGGAGTGTAATCAGCTGCTGTCAGACGTTCAGGAGGTGACCCGAATAGCAAATGTGATCCATGTATTTGAACTTGAATGGGTGAGTTTGACGGGTGGCGACACCGGTCAACTCAACATTAAATTTACTGTGATGCAAAGCCCATGTGAAAGACCTAAAGGAGTTGAGAATGTTCACTCAATAAATTGCATGAATAGTCATGTCATTTGTCCAATTATGTGTAGATGAAACAAGAATATGGGAATAGGAAAATGGGAAATAAAAATATTGGAATGGGAAAATCTTTATCCTATTGTATTATTGAAGTAAATCTTCATATAATTGTGTGAAAGTTCTAAACTCTTTTAGTAAATTAGTCTTTTACTGTGTTTTCCTAAAAGTAGCAATTGCGATTCTTTTATTTTCTAATACTTTTTTTTTTTTTTTTTTTTCTTAGACTAGCAAAAACCAAATCAAAGTAGACCTGGTAGATGAGAATTTCTCTGAACTGAGAGGTGAAATTGCTGGCCCTCCCGATACTCCATATGAAGGCAAGTACTGTCCATTAGATTATCCTTTTATAATGATTAGGATATTGGGGATTAGATTTATCTATTTATATTTGTAAAGTTCCTCGGGTAACAGGGAGTAACGTGATTTTAAAAATGCTTGCTTTTCTTATCTCACAAAAATACTTGTTTTTAATTCTAATACATATAATTTATTACATTGGGTTGGTTTACTCAGGTGAATTATCTTTGTAGCTAGTTAGAGGTTAAATAAGAGAAAGCTCAGTCTTTGATGTGTTTATTTCAAATCTATCTGGATAACTGAATGATTCATTATGTTATTATTTAGCAAATCCCTTGGGGACAACGATGATGTCATTTTTCTGTTTCTTTAAAATCCTACTCTTATTAGTATAGTTGGAAAGCAGAGTGATGTATTCTGCTGCAGGATAATCCTTTTATCATTGTTAATAATTTTTAGCTTTGCAAATAAAGATAAAGGAAGAGGCGTATGAAGTCAAAACAATTTTAAGGTTCTTTCACTGCAAGAGCATGTTCCAAATATGTTTAATCCAGAAAGTTTAAATGTGTGTTTTATCATACTGTATAAGTTTGCTACACTATATCCAATATAATGTCAGTCAGGTTCCTGTTGCCTCACTGGAGTCAACTCATTGTGGAGTTATGAAGTATACACATGCACACAGCGTGCAGCAGCATACATCATACTCCTCACACACCATTCACAGAGCTGTGCTACCATTTCTGTTGCTCTACCCCATATATCTACCATATTACTGTTATTTTGCTGTTTCACCTAACCGTATAAGGCTGGGTTCACACTTGTGCGATCAAAGACATTACATGTAATTTGTACTGCATTGCTGTGCAGATCACATGCAAAGTCTGTGCGATAGTTTGTAGCAAGAGGTTAAAAAATGAGCCGCCCCCGATTCTCTCTTACTCCACTGCGCCAAAGAAAAATGAAAAACTGTATTGCTGATGTGTAAATGAATACAAAATGTGTACATGCACAGTGTACAGTGAAAAGCTGCCACTTAAATACGTGAAAATTGTTCAGAATCCCAAAACTATACCGCTCACGTGTACAGATAGATAGTGGCGCTAATGCAAATCGTGTAAAATTATGAATCAAAACATCATAATACCTATGACCCTCTAATTCTACATGAAAAAACAGTACTATAAAAATAAATATATATAACACCCAGTGAGAAGTGTCAATACAAATATTAAAAATAAAATACAATTTAATTAAAAAAAAAAGATCATAGACTGTGATAAATCAAGCACAACAGTTGTTTTTCAATCTTCTTGTGTGATAAATCTTCTACTCTTCCTCCACAGCACAGTGATAGTGACACCACTCCCTCTGAAGAGCGCACTCACCAGATTGTATAGCCTCCCACTCGTGTTTGGCAAAACAACAATTGAACCACACCTGGGTTGCATGTGATAAACCTTAACTCCAATCAAGCCAGCTCCATATGTGAAAAACAAATGAATAAAGTGCTCCACATAGCGTGATACCGTTTTGACAGATTTATTAAAATCACTCCAAACACACTTCAATGGTTACACTCACTTTTAAACTGAAACAAATAAGCCTTTGAACAAATCCACAGCAAATAACAGGATCAATGATCCAACGGTGCACCGCGGTCACAGCGGACCTGAAGTGTATACTCGTGTATCTCTCACCCAACCTTCTAAGGCCCCGCAGTCCGATCGATGTAGTCCTCCTCAGCCAGCGGCATCTAATGTCAGTGCGATGGAATGCCGTGTAATCACTCCCCAGACATGTTTCGTCAAAGACTTCTTCAAATGGGATTAGCCAATCCCATTTGAAGAAGTCTTTTCGACAAAACAATCTGTCAAAACGGTATCACCCTATGTGGAGCACTTTATTCATTTGTTTTTCACATATGGAGCTGGCTTGATTGGAGTCAAGGTTCATCACATGCAACCCAGGTGTGGTTCAATTGCTGTTTTGCCGAACACGAGAGTGGGAGGTTATACAATCTGGTGAGTGCGCTCTTCAGAGGGAGTGGTGTCACTATCACGGTGGTGTGGTGGAAGAGTAGATTTATCACACAAGAAGATTGAAAAACAACTGTTGTGCTTGATTTATCACAGTCTATGATCTTTATTTTTTATTTAATTTAATTTTTAATATTTGTATTGACACTTCTCACTGGGTGTTATATATATTTATAGTACTGTTTTTCATGTAGAATTAGAGGGTCATAGGTATCATGCTGTTTGATTCATAATTTTACACGATTTGCATTAGCGCCACTATCTGTACACATGTGAGCGGTTTAGTTTTGGAAGTCTGTGCGATGCAAATTCAGCCATACAAACTGTATGGCTGAAATCGCATTGCATTCGCACCAAAATGGTGCAGGACCCTTTTTTGGTCAGCACTGGAATCGGATTTCATGAATATTCACACCTATGTCATCTGATTCCTGCACCATTTGACAGTTTGCACTGCAATCTGCGAACCGATCTGGGGGTGTCATTAACTGTACATTGACACCCCCAGTGGTACGCAGATGTCAGTGTGAACCAGTGTGAAATTCAGGTGCGATGTGGGAACCGGCACTGAATCGCAGGATTTCCCACATTGCACCAGTGTGAACTGGGATTCAAACTTTTTAATGAGCAATTTCTTGCCACAGAACATGTACGCATCTTTAAAGGGGTTGTAAAGATGTTTTTTTTTTTTTTTTTTAAAATAACAAACATGTTATACTTACCTTCACTGTGCAGCTCGTTCTGCACAGAGTGGCCCCGAACCTGGTCTTCTGGGGTCCCTCGGCGGCTGTTTCAGCTCCTCCCCGCAAGCATTTACCACCTTCATGCGAGCTCCCTCGCACGGTGGTGAGTGCTTGCGGGCGCGCTCCCGTGATACAGCCGGCGGCTATAGCCGCTCGCTGTATCACTCGGCCCCGCCCCCCGGCGCGCCGCGTCATCGGATGTGATTGACAGCAGCGCGAGCCAATGGCTGCGCTGCTTTCAATCCATCCACTGCAGCCAATCAGCGACCAGGCTGAGCTGCAATGAAGCTGACGAGGACGAGGAGCGAAGATTCGAGGCGTCAGGTAAGTAAAACGGGGGGGCTGGGGGCGGCGGTACTGTCAAGTTTTTTCACCTTAATGCATAGAATGCATTAAGGTGAAAAAATTTTTACCTTTACAACCCCTTTAAGTCATTACACATTTTCAGATTGTAGTACATTTACCGTTCATCATAAATTAACGGCTATAGTCCTGGGTCACAGGAGTGCAAAAGTAATGCCGCGCACACACAAGCGGACTTCTCGTCGGACTGAAGTCTGAAGGACTTTTCGACAGAGTTCCGACGAAACGGACTTGCCTACACACGATCCCACCAAAGTCTGATTGTTTCGAACGTGATGACCTACGACCGGACTAGAAAAAGAAGTTCAGTAGCCAATAGCTGCCCTTGCGTTGTTTTCGGTCCGTTGGACTAGCATACAGACTAACGTTTTTTTCGATAGGAATCCAGTCCGTCGGAAAGATTTGAAACATGTTCTATTTCTAAGGTCCATCAGATTTTTCGACAGAAAAAGTCCGATGAAGCCCACACACGATTGGAATTTCCGACGGATTTGTTCCGTCAGGCCTTTTCTGCCGGAAAGTCCGGTCGTGTGTACGCGGCATAAGGTTTTATAACTCGCAAGAGAAGTATAACCAAACTAGCATTGGCCATTTTTCTCTTTTTAAGGTGTGGTAAGCTGCAATGTTTTTAGTTACGTTTTAAAACAGTGACGTCACACTTTACTGTACCTCTTTCAATCAGTGCACTTTACTTTTTTAATGTGCTCTTCTATTCGGTGTACATTACCTTTTTTATTTATTTTTTTCTATAATATTTGTGTTGAAAAAATGCAAAACATACAAAGTTTTCCCCAGACATGTAGAAACCAACCAGCCTCATGATCACAGCGGTATAATAAGTGAAACATATTGAAGTTCGTATCAGCAGACCATCACAGAATTGTCTGTGGAGTCAAGCCCCCAAAGGGCCCGACAAGTAACACTAACATTCTTATGGAAAAAAACTAACCTCAGACTAACAAAACCTAGCATATTCATATAAAGTATGCACCTTAACATGAAAGTCCCAGTCAGAGTGGCCTTACACTTGCTGTGGAACAATCGGGGTCTATAATCCTCATCACCAAAACCAACCCAGAAAGAATTGGCAACTAGACCTTCCTTAGTCCCCTGAGGAAAATGCCAGGCCAAAATTTTCAAAAAAAAAAAAAAAAAGAGGGAGGTGGGGATACAGAGGGAAGAGGAATAGTGAAAGGAAGGTAGGCTGCAAGCAGTCACACTGTTGCTTCTCACTCTAATGCAGCGTACACACGGGTGGACTTTCCGACTGGACTGGTCCGACGGACCTGAATCCGGCGAACAATCCGACCGTGTGTGGGCTGCATCGGACTTCCAACGGACCGTTTCGGTCGCAAATCCGACGGACTTTAGATTTGAAACCTGCTTCAAATCTTTACGTTGTAACTCCACCGGACTCAGTTCCTAACGGAAAGCCCGTTCGTCTGTATGCTGGTCCGACGGACCAGATACGACGCAAGGACAGGGTAGTATATCTTGCGCTCGCTGCAATAGGAAAAACAAATGTTCCTATTGTGGCGAGGGGGAGGCGACAATGTCCCTTAGGTCTGGTGTGGATTTTAAGGGGAAGCCCCTACGCCGAAAAAAACGGCATGGGGTCCCCCCAAAATCCATACCAGACCCCTATCCAAGCACGCAGCCCGGCCGGTCAGGAAAGGGGGTGGGGACGAGCGAGCGCCCCCCCCTTCTGAACCATGCCAGGCTGCATGCCCTCACCATGGGGGGGCGGGTGCTTTGGGGGAGGGGGCACCCTGCGGCCCCCCCACCCCAAAGCACCTTGTCCCCATGTTGATGAGGACAAGGGCCTCTTCCCGACAACCCTGGCCGTTGGTTGTCGGGGTCTGCGGGCGGGGGGCTTATCGGAATCCGGGAGCCCCCTTTAAGGGGGCCCCCGGATCCCGGCCTCCCCACCCTATGTGAATGAGTATGGGGTACATCGTACCCCTACTCATTCACCTAGGGGAAAAAAGTGTCTATTAAAAAAACACACTACACAGGTTTAAGTAATTTATTAGACAGCTCCGGGGGTCTTCTTCCAACTTCGCCACTTTCTGCGGCCTCTTCTCCCTGTGTCCAGTTCTTCTCCCGCTCTCCGGCCTCTTCTCCCGGCTCCTCCGTTATCTTATGCTGCTTCTTTGCTAGCGGTGGCCCGGACTTCTGCGTCGTCTTCTTCTTAAAAAAACCTGTGTAGTGTGTTTGTTTTTTTTTTTTTTTTTTTTTTTTTTTTTATTGACACTTTTTTCCCTAGGTGAATGGGTAGGGGTAAGATGCACTTATTAAAGGGGGCTCCCGGATTCCGATAAGCCCCCCCCCCCGTCCGCTGACCCCGACAACCAACGGCCAGGGTTGTCGAGAAAAAAGGCCCTTGTCTTCATCAACATGGGAACAAGGCGCTTTGGGGTGCGGCCCCCCCCCTCCCCCAAAGCACCCACCGTCCTATGTTGAGGGCATGCGGCCTGGTACAGTTCGGGGGGGGGGGGGGGGCGCTCGCTCCTCCCCCACCCCCTTTCCTGACTGGCCTGGCTGCGTGCTCGGATAGGGGTCTGGTATGAATTTTGGGGGGACCCCACGCCGTGTTTTCGGCGTAGGGAGTTCCCCTTAAAGTCCATACCAGACCCAATGGCCTGGTATGCCCCGCGACAGGGCTCGCAAGGCGTCAATCTCGCCAATAAAAGCGGCGAGATTGACTGACTGACTGACTGACTTTTCTAGTCCCGTCGTACCCGAGTCACATTCAAAATGAACGGACGTGTGTGTGTGTGTGTGTGTGTGTGTGTGTGTGTGTGGGCAAGTCCGTTCATTTGGAAAGTCCGCTGTAACTCCGGCGGGAACTAGGTCCGCCGGAAAGTCCAGTCGTGTGTAAGCAAGTCCGTCCATAGTCCGGTCTTGTGTAGGCAAGTCCGTCCATAGTCCGGTCGTGTGTAGGCAAGTCCGTTCGTAAAAAAAAAAAAAGTCGGAAGTCTGTCAAAAGTCCGTTTGGAAAGTCTGCCCGTGTGTACACTGCATAAGGGCTCTTTCACATTTGCGTTCAGTTTTAAAGCAGACTAAAAGTGCATTAACACACCTATAGCATTAGTGAGCATTTAGGATGTGTTGTACAGGCATTCATGTTGCATCAGACAACACTTCTCAAACTCCCTGTGCGTTTTTTAATAAGGCTAACATGGGAAATAATCACTTTTGACGCTTTCACCAGAAGTGAATGGAGGCAGTTGCAAAGCGTCTAGACCTGCCAAGGCAGTGTGAATACCTCCATCCTCTCCCTATTGTAATAATTTTGAGTGGCATTGATAGACGTTCGGGAAGCATTTAAAAACGGCCAACCGCCTATTTTCAACGCCTGTGTGAAAGAGCCCTTAATCAGCAACCTCTATTAAACCCTCATGTTTAAAATAAAACTTCAGGCAAAACTTTGTTCATTTAGAGTGGAAAAGGATTAAATCTCAAACTGTTTTTTTTGCTGTGTCCACATTTGGGAGATTTTTCTCTCATTGCTTTCCTAGCAAGATAGGAAGTGTGTGTAAATTTCCCTTACAAGGATGCCGACAACAACAAAAACTTGGCAACCAACACCCCACTATATTTAAAAAATTAAGCTGCAGAATCTGGAGCCTAAATTTGGACAACCCATATATAGTATCTTTACTTGTGGAAATAAAAGATATGCTTACAACCGTAATCAAATGCCAATTTTACAGCATTCCCTGATTACCCTACTTAAGATGGTTTACTTTTTTTTTTACCGGCTGATGCCTTCTTCTCCTGACCCATCACAGTGACTTCTGTTCTCAGGTACATCTTGTTTCGATTTTAAAGTAGCGTCAATGACATTGTGTAAGAAATGCATTCACTTTTATTTCCCAGTCAGTAACTACAAGGGACAGTGAGCAGCCTAAAAGCCCCTTTTGCAAATGGCCTACAAGTAATTCCTATTGGAACTGGATGTAAAAAGCATCCACATGCAACAGACTTTATTATAATTACATTTTTTTAAAATTATGATTATTGTTTTAAAACGAGGTAATGCAGGCTGTGTTCACAGATATGACAATACAGGAATGCCCACAACACTTGAAACAAAATCAGCCTATGGCAAAAACCATCTATACCTTTATTTGCTGGTAATAGTGAATGCATTTGGAGAGATGTCAGCTTGCTCAGTAGTAGAGATACCCTAGTGTTTATAGCTTAGAGAAGAAATCTGTGCTGATTTCACAAATTTACCGGGATTGCTAGGGGGCTTTTATTAAAGCGGGGGTCCACCTATCTATCGTTTTTTTTTTTTTTTTGGAGTTAATTCACAAACTTTTGTTCTCATGATTATCTACTCACATGTTCTGTGTAATAAGTCCACCTGTGTCCGATTTCGTTGTAAAGAATAACTTATAAAATTCACTGAAGGCGGTTTCCATCTTCATTGTGGGCATTTGAAGCCCACAAGCATGTATTTCCTGGATGCGGTGAATGCTGTGCTCCCAGCATTCACTGAGATGTTGTGATGACGCTGTTGCACAATGCATGCTGGGAAGCCTGAAACTAGCTCCCAGGGGACTGTGGAAGCTAGAAACACGCCTACTCCCATGGGAGGAAAACCAGGAAGTGCTAAGAAGATTAGAAAAAAAAGGTAATTACGGCGATTTAAATTTTTTTACACAGCATGTCAGCATCTAGGCAAGGAAGAGAATGCATAGAGATAATGTTCAAACTTTGGGTGGAACCCCGCTTTAAGCAGAGACACTTTCTGCAGGTGAATCTTCCAGGTCCATTTGTTTTTAAATGACGGTGAGTTGATTCTCCACTGGAGAATGTTTGGTGTTTCTGCTTTATGAGTAGACCTTTAGTGGTAAAATGAATTTAAGTGAACCCATCACAAATTTAGGCAATTCAGACTGAAATTATGAGAAATATCCTGAATAATAAATTGTGCGTTGTTCCAGAAGCTATCATGCAATTCTTAAATGTTTTTGGTAATGGTGCACTTGGCCTCACCTCCTGAAACTTCCTCTTGGTTCCAGGCTGCCTTTCATGTGAAAGTATAATTTGAGAGGGGTTAACCCACACTCAGCACTTATATGGAAAGTTTGAGATAACTTAAAGCGGTGTTCCACCCACATTTTTTTTTTTTTTTTAAGTCGGCAGCTACAAACACTGTACTGTGACTTTTAATAAGGACACTTACCTGTCCAGGGAGCCAGCAAATGTCGGCCCCCCGAGGCCGATCCGTCCATCGGATCGAATGCAGGCGCCAGCATTCTAACTAAGGAAAACCAGCAGTGGAGCCTTGCGGCTTTATTGCCAGTTTATTACAGCGCATGCACGAGTCGTGCCGCGCTTTGTGAATGGCCAGCTGTCTCCTGGGACATAGGTCCCAGAAGACAGCGGGGGAGTGGGGGCACGCCGCACAAAAAGGATATGACATCCTGCACCGCAGACCGGATGGATCAAAAGTACACTTTACTTCATAAAAAGGTACATTAGAAGAAAAAAAAGATTGTTTTTTATTATCCAAAAACGAGGAGTGGAAAGGTGGTCTTGCGTTTTAAGACCACCTCTCAAAAGTGGGTGGAACTCCGCTTTAAACTAGATTTATTGCCCAATTTTGCCTTGAATTTTTTTATGCTGTGCTTGCATTGCCACAGGTTGTGACCGGCTTACTTTAAAATTAGTTGGCCGCTTTAAAATGCATGCAAAACCCAACTTATTTGCTCCCTTTTAGTCTGTTTAAATACTACAATTGAAAGCATTTTGTTTTCTTTGTTCAATAAATGAAAAATAAATTCAGAGCTGTCCAGTGCTCACTTCCTGTGTTATCTCAAGGAGAGTAATTAGTCCTCCCATTCTGTATCTTAGGACTACAGAATGATTAGCTTTTATGTTGTGGAAATTGAAGGGTGGGGGGGTCTGAGAGGTTTGGTAAGAAAACACTGGGCAGGGCTGAAAACACTCCACAAATTGCTGTGTGTTGTCAGCCTCGCAACAGGACTTAGGAGCTAAGTGCTTTTTTGGTAGACCACCAGTTATTTTATTTGCAGAGTTTAAAAGAGAAGTATAGGTTTTGTTTTGCTTTTTTTTTTATTCTATATAATCATACTTGCCTAGGTGGATGCAGCATCTGACCGATGCTGCAGCTGTCCCCCGGCATCTCTGCACTGAGAACCGAGCCACCGAACACCGCCAATGGCTCGGTTCTCACTCCTCCCCGAGCGGAGAGATGCTGCCTGTCAGTCAGCATCTCTCCTGCTCTTCCTCCACGATGAGCTGTGGAGGGGCGGGAAGCGGCCGTCTCAGCGGCTCGCTGAGCTGCAGAGACTGCCATCAGTCAAGGCAGCTGGCAGATCCAGACTTTGGCAGTTGGGATGACGAGGTGCCTTGACTGATTCCAGTGACGTCAGCGGAGAGCGAACTGCAGACTGCTCTCCGCTGAAAACGAGTCACAGGAGTGCAAAACCAATTGCACTTCTGTGACCCATAGGAGAAGCCCAGCCTAAAAATCTCAGGCTGGACTTCTTTAAAATGTTTGAAACATGGGAAATGTTTATGTAATGCAGAGATGTACTGCTTAAGTTTCAAAAACAGTTTGTCTTTAGGGAGGCCATACATGATTCATTTTTCATTCAACCAACTGGATGAATGGAAAAAAAATAGCAGATTACCCCACACATTTATCCTGGATGGGGGAATCTTACCGAGGTGCTATTGTATTCTGCCCACTGAAGGCTCCCTACCGACAGAATACAATGATGGCAGCACTGATCCTTCAGGAAAAAAACCCAACAGGCTGGTTTGTACACAAGTTGATCAATAGATAAACTTGTGTACCACCAGCTAGCCCATACACTGATTAACATTTTTGGCCAGTTCCTGCTACACTACCCGAATTTTGATCCATATCTAATTGGCTTTAGATGGCCATAAAGTATTTTTTAATTTTTTTTTTTTTTTTTTTTTTTTTTTTTTTTTTTTTGAATATTTGTGAATGATCTTTTTTTGCCAGTGGTACAGTGTTTTTACTGCTGTCATTGTTAAGACATGTAGTGACTTTTTTATCTGGTGAAAACTTTTCTCTGTAAATGGTCACCATTTTGTCATTACCTTCAGATGACTGCACTAAATATATTTTCCAATAAAATGATTCACAGTGAGTTTTTAGATTTTTGTAACCTAAGAATCAGTAAAATGTGAGAAAAGAAAACTAAACGCTGATGTGGATAACTCTATAAAATAACAAAACGCCAAAAAAAAATGTGAGCTGCAACCAACCAATTAGTGCTGTGACACCGTTGCTACAAATCAATATAAAATAAGATTTTAATAAGTGCACCAACATATTTTATATTAAGAATCTGTAAAAGGATGACATTTTATTTTACAGGTGGACGATACCAGCTAGAAATCAAAATACCAGAAACATACCCCTTTAATCCCCCTAAGGTAAGAAGTAGATGTGTAATGGATTGTGAAGTTGCTGAAAGATCTCGCGCTATCGGATTATTCTTAAAATAGACCTGTTGGGGGTGAGAAATTCCAAAACTAGTACCCTGTGAAGAAAACCTACTTCATAATTACCTGTTCATTGGCTGGTTTGCAGAAACTCTGCAGCATTTGTAGCAGAGCTTCCAGCACTGATCCTATTCTGCACCTGCTGGGCTTTATGGTTCCTCACGATGACCCTTATGGCACTGTTATGTCTTGCATTGGCTAGCGGTAAAAAGAAATAACTGCACTGACTTTTCGGGGGGGCTTGATTTGGCAAAACCTACAGTCATTGGTAGGTCTGTTAAAGAGCTAAACTACTTCAAACCAGCTACGGATAGTCAAGTATGAAGTTGTTTTTCTTCACAAGGTACCACTTTTAGACTCTTTCTGACTTCCTTACAATATCCCTTTAATGCTAGCTCCTCTAAATTCTTTAGTTTAAAGTGATGGTAAAGTCTTTTTTCTTCTCTCTAAAAATAACAAACCTGTCATACTTACCTGCTCTGTTGCAGTGGATTCTCCTCTTATCGGGTCCCCCGAGGCCCCTCCCTTCTGTCGTGTGCCCCCACAGCAAGCAGCTTGCTATGGGGGCACCTGAGCCGAGTCACAGCTCCATGTGTCCATTCAGACTTGGAGCTGCGGTTCAGCCCCCCCCCCTCTTGATTGGCTAACTGACTTTGGCTCCGCTGCTGTGTCTCAGCCAATCAGGAGGAGAGTCCAGAACGGCCGAGGCAGTGGTGGAAATCGCTGGGAAGAGAGATGGGGCTTCAGATAAGTTCTAGGGGTGCTGGGGTGGCTGCTGCACACAGAAGGTTTTTTTTTATCTTCATGCATGGAATGCATGAAGATAAAAAAAACCTTCTGACTTTACAGCCCCTTTAATTACAAAACTGTGCTAAGTAGGGTTGTCTCGATATCGATACCGAGCATTTTCCCAAGTACTTGTACTCGTGCAAATGCTCCCGATGCTTCACCCGATACCTGGACAGTCAGCAGTGATCGGCGCGTGGGGGAGTTGCAAGCTTCTCCCCCCGCGGCTTTCAGCTGCTTTACTGAAATCTATGCAGCGGTGATCGGTGCTTGTAACTCCCCCACACGCGATCACCGCTGACTGTCACCGCATCCTCCATGCCCCTTCCGTTCAGCTGTCCCCCTCCATGTCCACCTCCTTCCTTTTCTGCATGGACAGAGTCAGCTGACTCTCTCCATTCACATAACTGAAACATTGTAACCTCCTGTGATTACGATGTCTCAGTTTATGAATGGAGAGGAGCCGCTGTCTTCTCTACATTCATTTTCAGTGCAGCTGAGGCTGCAGAGAAAGGGACTGGGGAATCTCTATCCTTGGTCTCTTTTTCTGTCTCATGGGGAAGATATCAGGGGTCTGTTAAGACCCCTGATATCTCACCAAAGCCCCCCAACAGGGCTGATTAAAAAAAAAACACACAAAGTATTGCAATAAATAATAAAAAAAAAATTAATAAAAATTTAAATAAAAAAACACACAGACACCGTCCACCCCCTCCCCCTCTTAAAAAAAAAAAAAAAAAAAGCATTGTAAAAAAAAAATTGTAAAAAAAAAAACACTGTCACGTGACATTAAAAATAAAAATATTGGTAATCGGTATTGGCGAGTACTTGGGGGGGAAAAAAAGTATCGGTACTTGTACTCGGTCTTCAAAAAGTAGTATCGGGACAACCCTAGTGCCAAGCCCAGCTGATGTCCTAGAAATAAGCAGTTAGACTTGGTACAAATAACCTTCATTTTCATAGTCTTACTTCCACTTCTCTATTACAGTAGTTATGCAGAGATTGTGAATATGACTGTGCGGTGGAATAGACATCCCAGTTAGGCCCCTTTCACACTGGGGCGGTGGGGGCGTCGGCGGTACAACATCGCTATTTTTAGCGCTGCTGTACCGTCGTTCTTGCAGCGGTATTCGGCCGCTAGCGGTGCGGTTTTAACCCCCGCTGGCGGCCGAAAAAGGGTTAAAATCCCTCGTACAGCGCGGCTATAGCTGCGGTATTGCCGCGGTATAGCCGCGCTGTCCCATTGATTTCAATGGGCAGGAGCGGTGAATACACCGCTCCTTCACCGCTCCAAAAAAGCGGTTTGCAGGACTTTTTTCACCGTCCTGCCTGCGCACCATTTCAGTGTGAAAGCCCTCGGGCTTTCACACTGAACAAACAGCGGAGGCTGTTTAGGGGCGGTTTGCAGGCGGTATTTATAGCGCAATACCGCCTGCAAACCGCCCCAGTGTGAAAGGGGTCTTAGACCCAATGCTCTTAAGCTAGTTAGAAAAGCCCCCTCCCCTTCTTGACAGTACAAGTCTGTGTGAGGACACTTGGGCCAAGGGGTGTGGCTGTTAATTTGCTATGCCAGCACAGAATACTGGAGGATGAGCCAGGAAGTAACTTTTTAAGTGAAAGGAGAAAGGTAGTTTAAAGTATTTCCAGGGAAAAAAACATTTCAAATGGGCTACAAACCTGAACTTGCTAACCATTAAATATATAGCAGAGATGCACACTGTACAGGCGATCCCCTAGTTACAAACATCCAACTTACAAACGGAGGGAGGCAACAGAGAGTGAGAGGAAATCTACCCCTAGGAAGGGAAATTCTCTCCTGTAAGAGGTATTATGGGAAAAAGGTGTCTCCACTGAGGCTGTATCACCAATCCTTGTTTCCACAACAACCCAAAATTTTCAAAATCCAATTGTCATAAAGTGTGGTGAAATCTTCTGAACGGGCAAAAACAGCAAAACAAATGTTACAAGGGTGTTAACCCTTCCCTATGCTTTTCAAAAAGCTTAAAAATAGATTTTTTTGGCTGGAGCTACACTTAAAAAATTTACCTGTTCCGACTTACAAACGGATTCAACTTAAGAACAAACCTTCAGAGTACAGACCCTATCTTGTTTGTGAAGCAGGGACCGCCTGTATATGGTAACTTTTCTCTTTTTCAAAATATCTGTTACTAAGTATGTTTTCTGCCACACTGAATAAACAGATTGCTTGTTTTCTGGATCTGCATTAGCAAATTCCTGGGAAGACCTAGTGAAAACAGCGGAGGTAGGCAGCTATTTGACAGATAAGGGGAGAATCGAGGCATGAAAAAGAAATGGGGATCCTAGTAGATGGCAGACTCAGCAATATCATGCAATGCCAAGCTGCAGCATGTAACGGCCAGCAGACTGTTGGTATGCATTAAGAGGGGTGTTTAGTCAAGAGGTAACACTACAAATCGCTAACATTTTACAAAACTCTGGTTTGGCCACATCTTGAGTATACAGCCCAGTTCTGGTCACCAATCCTCAGACTGGTGTCAAACTGGAAAATTGTCCAGAGAAGGGCAGCAAAGCTAATAAGCGGGCTGGAGGACCTCGGTTATGAGGAAGAACTACAAACATTAAACCTATTCTCCCTGGAGAAGGGACGCTTAAGAGGGTATATTAAAGACATTTTCAAATCTTTCAACATTTGTAACAGCAATTTTTTAAATTACAATAACATGTTATACTCACCTGCTCTGTGCAGTGTTTGCACAGAATGGCTTGGACCTCCTTTTCTGGGGTCCCCCACCAGCGATCTTGGCTCTCCCTCTTTTGTGTCTGCCCCCATACCAAGCTATGAAGGCTTGCTCCTTTAGACACAAACAGCCCAGCTCGGCTCTGCCCCTAGGTGATCTGAGCAGACTTTCTCCTCTCCCCCTCCCTTCCTGCAGTCTTCTGGGACACGTCACAGGGCCCAGAAGACTGCGGGGACCATTCACCATGCGCAGCACGGCTCGCACAGGTGCAGTGGCCACCTGGCTGTGAAGCCACAAGCTGTCACAACTAGGTGACCACAGTTGAGATGCTGGGGACAGATCAACGTGGGAAGGAATGGCTCAGGTGAGCACAACGCTGGATCGTGGGGCAGGTGAGTGGCTGTTTATTAACCACTTGCTGACCACCCTATAGCAGTTTTACTGCTTTAGGGAGGCAGCTGTGCGCTGGATTGTGTGTGTGTGTGTGTGCGTGTGTGTGTCATATATATTATAATGTGATTTGGCATTCTCACCTGCAGGTGGCACGCCGTTTCTGCTGTGAATATTACGTTTTTGTAGCTGCTGACATTTAATAAATTGACTGGAGCTACTCTTTTTAAGTGTATAAAAAAAAATAAATAAATACGCAGCCACACAATGAAGTTGGGCGAAAAGTGGTTCATTCTTAAGCCTCGGTTCACACTACAAACCGCATGTCAAATGCATAGGAACTGCATCATATTCCTGTGCAGTTCAAATGCAAGTCGGTGCGATTTGAGCCCATTTATTTTGAACACATATTTGGGACCCGCATTGTGTATGCACCAATTTTGGAACTGCACTGCAGCCAGAAGACAAAAGTACCATGCGATCCAGTGCGGGAAAACGAACTGTTGTTAAGATTGCACTGACTCTCGTTGAAGCTCGCAAGGGCAGTAAAATTTGAATGTGGTGCAGAAAACGTACATGGATTGCTGGGTTTACCACATAATAATGTGAACCTAGGTTAAATTGGATAAGGGGTTCTTAACTGTTAAGAGTGGTAAGGTTGTGACACTCCCTTGCACAGTTTGTGGCATCAGCGGGGAGTTTAGAAAAGTTAAAAAATAAAAGTTTATTTTTGATTGTTAGTGAACACATTGTACAGGGATATGGAAAACAGTAGTCTCACACACACACCTCCAGGTAGAACTGGATGGATTGGTGTCTTTATTCAACTTTACCAACTATGTATAGTGCCTGTAAAAAGTATTCACATCCCATTGAAATTTTCCACATTTTGTCATGTTACAACCAAAAACGTAAATGCATTTTCTTGGGGTTTTATGTGATAGATCAACACAAAGTGGCACATATTTGTGAAGTGGAAGGAAAATGTTAAATGGTTTTCCAAATTTTTTACAAACATTGAAAAGTGTGGCGTACATTTGTATTCAGCCCCCCTGAACCATTACTTTGTAGAACCACCTTTCGCTGAAATTACAGCTGCAAGTCTTTTTGAGTCTACCAGCTTTGCATATTTAGATTGTGAAATGTTTGCCCATTCGTCTTTGCAAGATAGCTCAAGCTCTGTCAGATTGTATGATGAGTATTTGTGAATAGCATTTTTCAAGTCTTGCCACAAATTCTCCATTGGATTTAGGTCTGGACTTTGACTGGGCCATTCTAACACATGAATATTTTTTGATCTCAACCATTTCATTGTAGCTCTGACTGTATGTTTAGGGTCATTGTCCTGCTGGAAGGTGAACATCCGCCCCAGTCTCAAGTCTTTGCAGATGGCCATGTCTTGGTAGGTTTGCAGTTGTGCCTTACTCTTTCCAATTTCGGATGATGGATTGAACAGTGCTCCGTGAGATGTTCAAAGCTTGGGATATTTTTTTATATCCTAACCCTGCTTTATACTTCTCCAAAACTTTATCCCTGACTTGTCGGGTGTGGTTCTTGGCCTTCATGATGCTGTTTGCTCGCTAAGGTCCTCTAACAAACCTCTAAGGGCTTCACAGAAAAGCTGTATTTATAATGAGATTAAATTACACGCAGGTGGAGTCTATTTACTAATTAGGTGACTTCTGAAGGCAATTGGTTCCACTAGTTTTTTAGTTGGGGGTATCAGAGTAAAGGGGGCTGAATACAAATGCACGCCACACTTTTCAGATATTTATGTGTAAAAAAATTGGAAAACCATTAATCATTTTCCTTCCAATTCACAAATATGCGCCACTTTGTGTTGCTCTATTACATGAAATACATTTACGTTTTTGGTTGCAACAAGACAAAATGTGGAAAATTTCAAGGGATATGAATACTTTTTCAAGGCACTGTAACTATATGTAGCATTACAGTTTTCTGGCCTCCCCACTCGCTGGGTAGATGTGTGGTGGCTAAATTGTTCAGTTCTGTATTCTCCTGTAATTCATTTTCTTTATTGAATAAAGCACCTTTATTGGAAAAAAAATTGTTGTTCAGTAAGCTGGCTTGGTATGGGGAAATGGCGACAAAAGCTGGCTATGCAGTGTTACTGAGCTTCCTTCCGAGCTTCGCAAGGCTGACTGAACAGGTTTTTTTCTTATTTAACAGTCAAAACACCTAATTTTTTTAATTTTATTTTTAAATGTATTTCAGGTCTGCATACAGCCTGGAATCTTGAGCCCTTTATAATTTTTTTTTTTTTTTTTATTATTAAAATGTCACAAGTGCCACCAGTAAGCTGAAAGGAAATGCTTGAACCCCTTCATGATAGAATGTACCCTTTTAGGTCCACCCACAATGTTCACAAACCTGGGAATGTTCATCTCTGTGTGTTTCTAGTTCTCAGGCCTGATGTCCAACTGAACAATTCGTTATTGTCAAGTTAACTGACTCGTACTGCTAAACTTGGTCTGGGCATCAGAGCTTAAAAAAAAAATTAAAGGGTTAAAGGTTAGCTACTCTATGTAATAGCACCTTGAAAGCCATTGCCTGCCTTATCAAAGCTAAATATATTTATAGAAATCTGTGTGCTGACAAACTGCATACACCAGAGGTGGCCATAGAGTATAATGGGTTATCTCAGGAAACACTAATGGGATGACTTGTTATACTCTGCATTTGTAGCTGTATTTAGCTTTCTGATAAGGGAGTTAATGCGGGCTTCTAGGTGCTTACTTTGATGTAAAATACACTTCTCCTATAAAGTGAACTTCAGGGTGGATTTGATTTAAATAAAGTCGATTTAAAATCACGATTTAAATCACTAGTAAAAAAGGCTTGATTTAAATCAACTCGACTTTTAAATCATAATTTTTAAAGAGCAATTGTCATCTCTGTCCCGCAGTGGACCCTTCTCCGACCCGCTGTTGACTCACCGACAGTCCTGTTCACTTTAAAAGGACGGCTGGTGATGCGGCAGTGACACAACAAGGTGAGGAACGTGGCGGCAGCAGGTGAGTGGATGCCCGCTAACAGGCGCTGCCATGATGGATAGGAAATGACAGGTGCGATGCAGCATCTGTCCACCGGTGCTTCTGCACTGAGAACCGAGTGATCGAACACTGCCCATCGCTCAGTTCTTACAGCTCCCTGAGCAGACAGCTGGTTACTCCGTCTGCACCCCCTTGCTCACTGGAGCCTGGACCGACTTCTGTGACGCTAGCAGAGAGTGTACTTCAGCCTGCTTTAAACGGTTCACAGGAGTGCAAATGTACTGCACTCCTGTGATGCACAGGAGAAGTACAGCCAAATGAGCTTTGCCTGTACTTTTTTTTAATAGGAGAAACTAATATTTAGCCTTTTCACAGATTTGCAAGACATCAGATGTTCGTTTCTGTTTTCATATGTAATAACTGAAAAATGTAGGTGCCACAGACAACATTGAGCTTTAGGCATAGGTTTTTTAGGTTTCACCTTGTCCCCCAGTTTTATAATGCCCTAGAATATTAGTTCTGTGCAAATCTCTGTTGTGCGCGAGAGACAAGTACACTTTGTGCCTTGGTGACCTTTATCTATGATGCTGTCATTAACTTTATTTGTGTTTTTAGGTGCGGTTTATTACAAAAATCTGGCATCCGAATATTAGTTCAGTAACTGGAGCTATATGTTTGGACATTTTGAAAGACCAGTGGTAAGATGACATCTCCCTGATGTGAGTAGTGTACTGATAGTCTAGATAAAAGTTTGAAACTAAGTCTCTTATAGGGAAAGAAACTTGGGCCTTGGCCAAAGCCCTTCTATGGGTTCTACTGACAAGTATGACATTTTATCTGGGCTTCTACCTAATTGCAAAGAGGCTAATCTTTTATCAGACATGTTAAAATAATATTTTCCTCTAGATTGCCTCAAGAACCCAGAAAACCAGTAAACTTAATGTGCCTCTAGCCCTTCCTCCTTGGTATCACTATTGGTTAGTGATTCTGTCTATCACAGGGATGGGCATAGAGTAATGTGCATGAGGAGGCAGGCCAGACCACAGACGTTGCTCATGGTTTACTTTGTTGTATGCCCTGGCTATTCGGGACTGACGGGTGCTACAGAATGTAAGCACACGTTTTACAATATTTTTAAGCCCACGTATACACTTTAGGATCATTTTGGAGGGAGTAGCTGTCATTCTGTTTCTTGGCCCACTTACGCCTTTGACAGATGTGACGTTAGGTGGAAGAGGAATAGTCATGCAGCTTTTCATTTTTAAAATGTTCTTAATATGGCTAAGCAGAGTTTTTTTTTTTTTTTTTTTTTTTTTTTTCATCAGAAATGTAGAATATAACATTTTCAATGTAATTAGGTTTACACAATGCCTAGCGGAGTAAACAGAATCCACATCAAAGTGTACATTGATTTTCTAATAAATGAGGAATGTCCGTAAAGTGAGTGGAACACTGTGGCTCCTAAAAAAAAAAAAATGTGTTTACCTTGTTCTCAGGGCGGCAGCCATGACGTTACGAACAGTGTTGTTATCATTGCAAGCTCTGCTGGCTGCAGCAGAACCAGATGATCCACAGGATGCAGTGGTTGCCAATCAGGTAAGGCTCATCATGTCTTCCCATGTTGTGTTTATGGGCACTTTATCTGGGGTAACTGCTGTGCTTTCACCTTCATGTAAATTTAATTCAAACCCATACGTAGGTAGCATCTGGAGTACATTCCATGCACGTGGCAGCTTAGTGCCAACCCAGCTTTGATTCTCTTGTAGCTGTTTTTATCAATATCTCCTCGATTTCCCTCTCAGAATGATGGCTCTTTTTTCAACACATGAAACTTTGGGGAGTGGGGGGAGTCAGCAGTTGGGGGAAATGTTCTAAATAAATAATATGCTTTTCTTGATCAAGACCCTTGTTTAACCACTTGACCACTGGGCACTTAAACACCCTTCCTAACCAAACCAGTTTTAAACTTTCAGTGCTCTCACACTTTGAATGACAATTACTCAGTCATGCCACATTGTACCCATATGAATTTCTTTATCATGGGACACAGAGCCTTCAGTAAATTACTCAATGGGTTATGGGCCACCTTCAGGTGTTGACACTGGTATACCCAATCAAGGAAGTTCACTCCTTATATAACCCCTCCTCCTTCCAGGAACACATCCGTTTTCTTTCTCGAACATCACGGGACACAGAGCCACAGTAATTACTGATGGGTTATATAGGTATCACTGGTGATTGGACACTGGCACACCCTATCAGGAAATTCAACCCCCTATATAATCCCTCCCCCCTGCAGGGATACCTCCGTTTTTACGCCAGTGTCTTAGGTGATGGACGTGTAAAGATGTCCTGTGCTGAGCTCCAAAGGGAATATCCTATATCCTATACTGGGGCAAGCCAGGCGAACCGGATCCATTCAAAGTGTCTTTTCATGGCCGAATTGAATGGTACCCGGGCCTCGTGTCTGAAGAAACGAGGTTTTACCCGTAATGCTTCTCTTTTTAGAGAGCTGGACCCCGCAGATCAGAAAATGGCTTTAAACTTCCTAATTTCTGGCGAGGTGCTTTACGGTCCCAGAACTGTTGGATCCCCCTACTGATGGGGGCCCCAGTCTCTGACGGTTTTTTCAAACGGAGCCCACCGTGAGAGGTGAAGATTGGGTCTGGGTCTGTGTAAACAGCACCCTGCGGCTGGATAAGGTAAGAGGAGATTCCACAGAATTTTTGAGTTCTAGTGGCTTTTCTCCTTTAAGGTAAATGCATGCTATGCCTATTGTGACCACCGGGGGCTGCCAAGAGCACAAACCTACACATGCTGACTCTGTCTCAGGTGTTGTAATCGCTGTTTATGTCCCAGCGTATCAAGCAGGCTGCAAACAGGTAAGGTGGAAAGGGGGATTTCTCATGTTTGAATGTTCCCCCCAGGCTAGAGAGGGGCCACAGGGGTCTAGAAAGTGGTTATACCACCCGGGCTCTGCGGCCTAATGGCCACCATCTCTCAAGATAGCCGTTCAGGCAGATCTTGTTACCAGCCTCCCTCCCTCCCCCCCCCCATCCCCAGCCTTTCTCCGGAAGCATGACAGGAGAGTCGGCAGCGCGGGAAGCACTCGTTTTTTTCAAAACTCGAGGGGGGGGGGGCGGTAGAGGAGGGGGCGGGACGTCAGCACAGGTGCTTAGACTCCCACTCAGGCCAGCTGCAGGCTATTAGAGGCACTCTGTACAGGTGCACACAGCCTTCTGAGAGACACAGAGCTGACGGTCGCATGTAAGGTGGGACACAGGCATTCTCCTAGGCAGCATTTACTGAAGTAACACCAGACTGAGCATTGGGTAGCAAGGCTTTTAGCCAGACTACATCGCTCAGCGGGCAGTGTTCATTTGTATACCTCACACCTTGTTGCTTTGCACTATGGGTAGAAGAGGTTCAAGCACCCCAGGAACCAGAGACACTAGGGGATCTCGTTCAGGTTCTGAGGGCCCCCTGTCGGCAGCATCCTCCCCCCCTAAAGATGGGCCAGGGACGGCTAGCCAGGGAGAGCCATCGGGGTCAGGGGCTACACCTGCTTCTGGCACTTCAGCCCCTGTATATATTACACAAGAGGTTTTTTCCTCAACCATTAATGGTCTAGAGGAAAGATTAATGGCCGTGATTACGTCTTCACTCGGTGGAAGAAAACGCACTAGGCTTTCCTCTGTTCCCCAAGACCCTCAGACAGAGGAGCTCTGGGATAAAGGAGATGAATCCCTTTCAGAGGATCGGGATGGGATGGATGATTCCTCTTCGGAGGATTCAGGTGGAGAGGGACCCTCTGCGACTTCCCAAGAGGAGAAAGTCTTAGTGCAGATCCTCACTGGATTGGTCCGCTCCACATTTAAGTTGCCCATACCTGAAACTGCTAAAGAATCCTCTTCTGCTTTGGGGTCACTGAAACCTTTCCAAGCAGCACATGCTTTTCCTGTTCATACTTTACTTGAAAAGCTTATTTATTCTGAGTGGGATCACCCAGACAAACGTTTTTTTCCGCCGAGAAAGTTTTCAACACTTTATCCGATGGAAGAAAAGTTTATTAAAATGTGGGGAATACCGGCTATTGATGCCGCCATTTCCTCCATAAATAATAGCCTGACTTGTCCTGTAGACAATGCTCAGATGCTCAGGGATCCTGTAGATAAAAGGATGGAATCCCTATTGAAGGATGTTTTCTCCTTAGCAGGATCAGTGGCCCAACCTGCAGTAGTAGCGATTGGAGTCTGTCAATACTTAAGAGACCATGTTAAGCAGGTCATCAAAGTATTACCTGAACAGCAGGCCCAGGGGTTTGCTAACCTTCCAGCGGCCTTATGCTTTGTGGTTGACGCCATTAGAGATTCTATCGTGCAAACCTCCCGTCTTTCACTGGGGTTGGTGCATATACGTAGACTCCTATGGTTGAAAAATTGGTCAGCCGAAGCACCATGTAAGAAGCTATTGGCTGGGTTTCCATTTCGTGGTGCAAGGTTGTTTGGAGAGGACTTGGATAACTATATCAAGAGAATCTCTTGTGGGAAAAGCACTCTCTTACCTGTCAAGAAGAAGAGTAAGCGTCCCTCTTTCAAACGGACTCTTTCCCCAGCGCCGGGGGCTTCAGCCTCCAGGCAGTCTCGACGGCCGCCTCCATCGGGGTCCAGAGACAAGAGTCAACCCCAGGGACAAAAGAAGTCCTGGGGAAAGAAGCCTACTAGGCAAAACACTAAGACCTCTGCATGAGGGGGCGCCCCCGCTCACTCGAGTGGGGGGAAGACTGCGACAGTTCTCAGAGCTCTGGCACGAGGACTTCCAGGACAGATGGGTAGTCTCCACGGTAACCTTAGGGTACAAGCTGGAGTTTCAGGAATTCCCTTCTCCTCGGTTCCTCATATCAAATGTTCCCAGAGACCCAGAGAAGAAGCAGTCGCTTCTTCTAGCGTTAGAGCGACTTTTGTCGCAGGAGGTCATTATGATAGTTCCCGCAAAGGACCAGGGATTGGGCTTCTATTCCAACCTTTTTACGGTCCAAAAGCCAAATGGGGATGTCAGGCCCATTTTGGACTTAAGGGATCTGAACCGATTCCTAAGGATTCAATCCTTCTGCATGGAATCAATTCGAACAGTAGTTCCCACCCTGCAGGGAGGAGAATTTCTGGCATCAATAGACATCAGAGATGCATATCTGCATGTGCCCATTTTTCCTGCTCATCAGAAGTTTCTGCGCTTCGAGGTAGGAGTGTGCCATTTCCAGTTTGTGGCTCTGCCTTTCGGGATAGCCACTGCACCTCGAGTGTTCACAAAGATCTTGGCTCCTCCTCTGGCCAGATTAAGGGCTCAGGGTATAGCTGTCATAGCATACCTAGACGACCTGCTCTTGATAGACCAGTCGGTAGCCTCTTTGAATGGAAACTTGAGGACCACGGTCAGGTATCTAGAACACCTGGGTTGGATCCTCAACTTAGAAAAGTCTTTCCTAAAACCAGTAAGAAGACTGGAGTATTTAGGTCTGATTATAGATACAAGCCAGGAGAAAATATTTCTACCCCAGGCAAAGATCACTGCTTTGAGAGAGCTGATTCTGACAGTAAGGACCAAGAAGGGTCCCTCAGTCCGCCTTTGTATGAGGCTACTAGGGAAGATGGTGTCTTCATTCGAAGCAGTTCCCTATGCTCAGTTTCACTCAAGAATGCTGCAACACAGTATTCTGTCGACCTGGAACAAGAAGGTTCAGGCATTAGACTTTCCGATGCACCTGTCGCATGCGGTGCGTCAGAGCCTCAATTGATGGCTCATACCCGAAAACCTGCAGAAGGGGAAATCCTTTCTACCGGTTACCTGGACGGTGGTAACAACAGATGCCAGTCTGTCAGGTTGGGGAGCAGTTCTGGAACAGGCTGCGGTCCAAGGGGTATGGTCCAAGACAGAGAGGACCTTACCCATCAACATTCTGGAGATCCGGGCGATACATCTAGCTCTAAAAGCCTGGACTATCAGGCTACAGGGTTGTTCGGTCAGGATCCAGTCCGACAATGCCACAGCAGTGGCTTATGTCGATCATCAGGGAGGCACCCGGAGCCGAGCTGCTCAAAAAGAGGTGAACCAGATCTTAGTCTGGGCAGAGATGCATGTGCCATGCATATCGGCAGTTTTCATCCCGGGAATAGAGAATTGGCAGGCGGACTATCTAAGTCGCCAGCAGTTACTTCCAGGGGAATGGTCTCTGCATCCCGACGTCTTTTGGGCCATATGCCAAAGATGGGGGGTTCCAGATGTAGATCTCTTTGCATCCCGATTCAACAAAAAGATAGACAGATTTGTGGCAAGGACAAAAGATCCTCTTGCATGCGGGACGGATGCGTTGGTGATTCCGTGGCTCGGTTCTCACTGATTTACGCATTCCCGCCTATTCTGCTACTACCACGACTCCTTCGCAGGATCAGGCAGGAAAGGAAGTCGGTACTTCTGGTGGCCCCCGCTTGGCCCAGAAGGACTTGGTATGCAGAAATAGTAAGGATGACGGTGGGTTCCCCGTGGACCCTACCGGTACGCCCAGACCTGTTATCTCAGGGTCCAGTGTTCCATCCTGCCTTACAAACGCTAAATTTGACGGTTTGGCTATTGAGACCCACGTTCTGAAGAGTCGTGGGCTCTCAGGTCCTGTCATATCTACCTTGATTAATGCAAGGAAGCCAGCTTCCAGGATGATTTATCATAGAGTCTGGAAGGCTTATATAACCTGGTGTGAATCCAGAGGTTGGCATCCCAGGAAATATGTCATAGGTAGAATCCTTGATTTTCTACAGATGGGATTAGAGATGAAGCTGGCCTTGAGTACCATCAAGGGCCAGGTTTCTGCTTTATCAGTATTATTTCAGCGGCCACTCGCTTCGCATTCTTTGGTCCGAAACTTTATGCAGGGGGTGATGCGTCTTAATCCTCCGGTTAAAGCGCCCCTAAACCCCTGGGACTTGAATTTGGTCCTGGCTGTGTTACAGAAACAGCCTTTTGAACCAATAAGTCAGATTCCTTTGGTCTTGCTGACAAGGAAATTAATTTTTCTGGTGGCCATCTCTTCTGCTAGAAGAGTATCAGAATTAGCAGCTCTTTCCTGTAAGGAGCCTTATTTGATTATACACAAGGATAGAGTGGTACTACGCCCTCATCCTAGTTTTTTACCGAAGGTGGTTTCTGATTTTCATTTAAACCAAGACCTTGTTCTACCTTCCTTTTTTCCAGATCCCTGTTCTCCGGAAGAGAGATCTCTACATTCGTTGGATGTAGTAAGAGCAGTTAAGGCCTATCTAGGGGCAACTACTCAGATCCGCAAGACGGATGTTTTGTTTGTGCTGCCAGAGGGTCCCAATAGAGGACAGGCAGCGTCAAAAGCTACCATTTCTAAATGGATTCGACAGTTGATCATTCAAGCTTACGGTTTGAAACAGAAGATTCCTCCGTTTCAGATCAGGGCACATTCCACAAGGGCTATTGGTGCTTCTTGGGCAGTGCATCACCGGGCCTCTATGGCTCAAATCTGCAAGGCCGCAACCTGGTCTTCAGTTCATACATTCACCAGATTCTATCAGGTGGATGTGAGAAGGCATGAGGATATAGCCTTTGGGCGTAGTGTGCTGCAGGCAGCGGTACAGGGTCCTCAGGTCTGATTGCACCCTACTTGGTCGTGGTTCCCCCCCCTCAGGTAGCATTGCTCTGGGACATCCCATCAGTAATTACTGTGGCTCTGTGTCCCGTGATGTTCGAGAAAGAAAATAGGATTTTTTAAAACAGCTTACCTGTAAAATCCTTTTCTTTCGAAGGACATCACGGGACACAGAGGTCCCGCCCCTCTTCTAATACCTCAGTTTTGTAGCTAAGCAATATAGTGTATTAGAAGAGGGGCGGGACCTCTGTGTCCCGTGATGTCCTTCGAAAGAAAAGGATTTTACAGGTAAGCTGTTTTAAAAAATCCTATTTTTTCGCCAGTGTCTTAAGGTGTTGGTCACTAGTGAAGATATGCTCTGAGGAGCTCCAGGAGGGATCCATGCTGGATTTAAAAAACCTCCACAACCGGATCCATCCACTCCACTGCGGCCACAGGGTGGTACCCGGGCCTCGTATAAGAAGAACGAGGTTTTGCCTGTAACTCTTCTCTTTGAGGGCTAGACCCTAGGAACCAGGACTCTTTTTGGTCTTGCTACATTATCTAAATTTGTCCTGAGGGGTGCTATACAGGTCCAAAGGAGTGGAACCCCTATTAAAAGGGGCCCGGTCTTTGAAGGTTTAACTACGCTGCCCGCCGTGATGGGCGAAGTTTGGATCTGCTATTATAGCAGTATCCTGCAGCGAGGATAAGGTAAGGGGAGAAGCCTAGGAACTGTAAAAAAAAGTCCACTTATGCTTTTTTATATATATATATACACATACACACACACACACACACACACACACACACACACACACACACACACACACACACACACACACACACACACACACACACACACACACACACACACACACACACACACACACACACTCTGTATGCCTTTAAAAATGTCTCCTCTAGAGGGAGTATGTTTACCTTGTATGATGCCTTTTTCAGCAGGTGTGGTCCCAGCAGCCAGAGGGGGGTTCTTAATTGAACAGATGGTGTTCCTCTTCTGAGGGATCTAAAGGGGGTACAGCAGTAGTTTATGAACATACAAAAACAGCCATTTGCATTTTTTTGTATAAAGTGAAGTCTTCCTTTAAAACTGGGAGCCTAACAAACACTGCTGACATAAATTCCCCTCCCTGGTAACAGCTTCCACTGTTTGTATTATCAGACTTGCCCTTGTTGAGCCTGGACAGGCATTCAGCCCCTGAATAGCATTGCAGACTCTAAAAGTCTGGTATCCATCGTGGCCGGCGCCGCCTCCTCCCCTTCGAATGGCGTCCGCATGCGCGGACTAGTGTTACTTTTTAAAACAAGGAGGGGGCGGGTATTGCAGAGGGGCGTGGCTCACAGATAGGCAACGCCGTGTGCGGGACGTCACATCCACGTGGACCACTCAGCGCATAAACTAGGGCGGAAGACGCTGAGGACGCCTAATCAGGTTCTCACCTGAGGCTTAACACAGACGCTCTCAGTTCATATGCTGAAGACAGAAGTCTGTCACACTAAGGGTCACAGGAATGCTGGGCATGTAAAGGTGTGTAAGCAGGTATTTCCAGTACAGGAAATATTATGGTTACTCAGCATCAAAGGCTGATCCTTATGGTGACATTGTTTTTTGCTAAAACTATTGTTTAGCAAATACCATAATTTTTTTTCTTAAAGTGCCTCTGCTTTTGTGCTTAGCACTATGACTTCCAGAGCTATCGCAAAAGTACCAAGGATTCCACCCCTAGGCGCTGGGAACTCCAGTCATGCCTCCACACTGTCATCCTCTCTGGAGATACCTGACATGGCAAGCCAGGGTGAGTCATTGGAAGCAATTGGTGGTTCAACTGCTTCTCACACTTCAGCCCCTGTATACGTGACTGAAGACGCATTTTCCACTGCCCTGTAGGGCTTAGAAGGAAGATTAGTGGCTTTAATCGCATCCTCCATCCAAGAGGATAGGAAGCATGCTAGATCCCCCTCCCCCACCTCAAACCCCTTTTTCCAAGGGAACAGTGGGCACAGGATGAGGTATTACCCTCAGGTGATCACGGGGAAAAACAAGCCGAATTTTCCTCTGTGGAGGAAACAGTTGTTGAACCTTATGCAACCTCGCAATCTGACAGATTGTTGGTTACAAACTCTTACAGAGATGGTTCATTCCACTTTTTATGCTACTCCTAACAGTCAGCTGAAAATTCGGTGCCTTCCTTGGGTTTTTAAAAAAACCAAAAAACAAAAAAAAAAAAAAAACCTTTACAGCCTTTTTAATGCATTACTAGAAGGGCTTATTTATGCTGAATGGGATCATCCGGATAAGCATTTTCTCCCTCCAAAGAGTTTCTCAGTTCTCTATCATGGAGGAAAAATTCACAAAGGATGGAAAGTATCAGCAGTAGACACCACGATTTCCAGCATCAATAAAGATGCACAAATGCTTAAGGATCCAACAGTTAAGAAGTTGGAATTTTTTGTTAAAATCCTCCTACCAAAGGCACTGTGTTTTGCCATAGACACCATAAAACACTATCCACCAAGCGCGGTTTATAACCAAGGTATAAACGTCCTTTTATTTAAACAGACTCCTTCCCCTGCGCTAGGGGCAGCTGCCTCTAGGCAGTGGTGATGGCCTCCACCGTCAGACTCTAAGAGGAGAAAACATTCAGCCCCCTGTATACATGATTGAAAATGCATTTTTCCTCTGCTCTGCAGGGCCTAGAAGGAAAATTACCGACTTTAACAGCATCTGCTATCCAAGGATAGGAAGCGTGTTAGATCCCTCTCCCCCACCTTAGATCCCTTATCAAGGGAACAGTGGGTAGAGGATGAAGTGTTACCCTCAGGTGATCAGGAAGAAAGGCAAACCGATTACTCCTATGTGGATGAGACAACTGGAGTTGAACCTTTTTTCATCTTTGCAATCTGAGAGATTACTGGTACAAATCTCTTACAGAGATGGTTCGTGCCTCTTTCAATCTACCTCTAGTAGAGTCAGCTGATCTGTTTTTTTCTTAGGTTCCTTAAAACCTTCACTGCCTTTTTCATGCGTTTCCTGTACATGTATAGATCCACGCAGAAATTCAACAACAGATCCATTCTAGATCTAAAAAAATCTAAATCAGTTCTTGGGGATCCTTTCTATGGAGTCGATCAGGTCAGTAGTTTCTATCCTACAAGGTGGAAAACTTCTGGAGTCTATCGGCATCAGGGATGCATATTTGCATGTCCATATATTTCCCGCTCACCAAAGGTTCTGTGGTTTGAAGTAGAATAGCAGCATTTCAGTTTATAGCCTTGCCCTTCAGGCCAGCTACAGCACCCCCCGAGTGTTCACAAAAGTGCTAGCCCCACCTCTAGCCAGGTCAAGGGTACACAGTCTTGGCATACCTAGACGATCTATTGCTAATAGACCAATCGGTGTTCGGAGTAAGGTGTACGCATTACAACCAGTTACCTGGAAAAGTCTGGGTTGCGTTCTCAACCTAGTGAAGTCTTCCTTAAAACTGCTAAAAAAAAAAAAGCTAGAGTATTTGGGTCTTATCATAGATACAGCCCAGAAAAAGGGTGTTCTTGACCAGGCAAAAAACAACTCCATATGAGAGTTGGTGCAGATGGTCAGGTCAAAAGGAGATCCCTCCATTGGACTTTGCATGAGGTTGTTAGAAAGGATGGTAGCTTTATTCGAAGCCGTTCCTTATGCCCAGTTCCATTCGAAACTGTTGCAAAACAGTATTCTATCTGCTAACAAGACGATCCAAGCTTTGGACTTGCCAATGCGGCTGTCCCCATGGGTGTCCCAAAGCCTCAATTGGTGGTTACTAACCAGAATCTGCTGAAAGGAAAATCCTTCAGACCTGTTATCTGGATAGTGGTAACGACAGATGCCAGCGTTTCAGGCTGGGGAGCAGTACTAAATGGACAAGTGTCCAAGGACAGTGGTCAAGAACCGAAGAGCCTTGCCCATCAACATCCTAGAGATTTGGGCGGTGCGTCTGGCTCTAAAGACCCAGACTTCCAGGTTAAGGGATTGTCCTTTCAGGATCCAATCCATCAATGCCACGGCTCTGGCCTATATCAATCACCAAGGGGGTACCAAGAGTCTCTCAGCGCAGAGAGAGGTGAACCATATTCTAACTTGGGCAGAAAGAAATATTCCTTGCCTATTGGCAGTCTTCATTCCGGGAATAGAGAATTGGCAGGCGAACTACTTTAGTCACCAGCAGTTATTCCCAGGGGAATGGTTTCTTCATCCTGACATATTTTCGGGCTGTTTGTCAAAGATGGGGGACTCCGGACGTAGATCTTCTAGCGTCCAGTTCAACATAAAGTTAGTGAACTTTGTGCCCACAACAAAGGATCCATTCGCATGCAGAACAGATGCGTTGGTAATACTGTGGGATCAGCTTTCACTGATCTATGCATTTCCCCCTATTCAATTGCTGCCTTGACTTCTTTGCAGGATCAGGCTGGAAAGAAAACTGGTAATTCTGGCAGCACCAGAATGGCCCAGAAGGTCATGGTATGCACAAATAGTAAAGATGGCAGTGGAGGATCCATGGTCCCTTCCACTAAGGCCAAACCTGCTCTTACAGGGGCCGATATTCCATCCTACTTTACGAACGCTAAATTTAACGGCCTGGCTATTGAAACCCACATTCAGAGGAAACATGGGCTTTCCGGGTCAGTTATCTCTACTTTGATTAATACAAGGAAACCAACTTCCAGAACTATACATTATAGAGTCTGGAAGGCTTATGTTTCCTGGTGTGAATCCAAGGGTTGACACCCTTGGAGATATATCATAGGCAGAATTCTTACCTTTCTACAATTAGGCGTAGAGATGAAGTTGGCCTTGAGTACTATTAAGGGCCAAGTCTTAGCCTTATCGATTTTTATTTATAAAACTGCATTCTTAGTCGGGGGTTTTATACAAGGGGTTATGCGGTATAGTCCCCCAGTTATATCACCTTTTATTTAGTTTTGTCAGTGTTACAAAAACAGCCATTTGAACCGATTACAGCATATTCCCTTAGTTCTTTTGACAAGGAAGCTGGTATTTTTGGTTGCTATATCCTCAGCAAGGAGGGTTTCGGAATTGGCTGCTCTTTCTTGTAAAGAGCCATATTTGATTATTCATGAGGACAGAGTGGTGTTACGCCCTCGTCCAGGCTTTTGCCAAAAGTTGTTTCAGGTTTTCACCTGAACCAAGATATTGTCCTGCCATCGTTTTTTCCAAAACCATGTTCCAGGGAAGAAAGGTCACTACATTATCTTGATGTTGTGAGAGCAGTGACAACTGAGCAGACAACTGCTCAGATTCTTAAGACTGATGTCTTATGTATTCTGCCAGAGCGTCATAAGAAGGGACAGTTATAATTCAAACTTATAATTAAGGGGTAAGCTTCCCCCTTTTCAAGTTAAGGCGCACTCTACCAGGGCGGTTAGTGCTTCTTGGGCAGTGCGTCACCAGGCCTCCATGGCTCAGATCTGTAAGGCCGCAACTTGGTCTTCAGTGCATACATTCACAAAAATTTTATCAGGTGGATTTAAGGAGGTATGAGGATATCGTCTTTGGGCGCAGTATGCTGCAGGCAGCAGTATAAGTCCTCAAGTCTGGGGGTACCCTGCGGGTTGTCTCTCCCTCCCCTTAAGTAGCATGCTATGGGACGTCCCATTAAGTAATTACTTAAGGCTTTGTGTCCCATGATGTACGATAAAGAAAATAGGATTTTTATTAAAGCTTACCTGTAAAATCCTTTTCTTGGAGTACATCATGGGACACAGAGGTCCCTCCCCTCTTTTGGGATTTAAGTATATTGCTTTGCTATAAAAACTGATGTGCTCCTGGAAGGAGGAGGGGTTATATAGGGAGTGAACTTCCTTGATTGGGTATACCAGTGTCAACACCTGAAGGTGGCCCATAACCCATTAAGTAATGACTTAAGGCTCTGTGTCCCATGATGTACTCCAAGAAAAGGATTTTACAGGTAAGCTGTAATAAAAATCCTATTTTTTTGGTCCTTTTTTCACACAAATAGAGCTTTCTTATGGTGGTATTTGATCATCACTGGGTCTTTTATTTTTTGCGCTATGAATGAAAAAAGACCGAAAATTTTGTAAAACATTTAGCAAATTAGTAATTTATCTTCATATATTTTGGCCAAATTTTATACTGCTGCATATCTTTGGTAAAAATAACCAAAGTAAGTGTATATTATTTGGTCTTTGTGAAAGTTATAGAGTCTACAAGCTATGGTGCCAATCTCTGAAAATTGATTACACCTGAAGTACTGACGGTCGATCTCATTTCTTGAGACCCTAACAAGCCAGAAAAGTACAAATGCCCCCCAAATGACCCCATTTTGGAAAGTAGACGTTCCAAGGTATTTAGTAAGAGGAATGGTGAGTTTTTTTTTTTTTTTTTTTTTAAGTTGTAATTTTTTTCCCACAATTCTTTGCAAAATGAAGATTTTTTTTTTAAAGTTATTTCTCACACACAGCATTTGCATACCACAAATTACAGCCCAAAACACATTCTGCTATTCCTCCTGAGTATGACGATACCACATGTGTGATACTTTTTCACAGCCTGGCCACATACAGAGGCCCAACATGCAGGGAGCACAATCAGGTTACCAATTACCCATATAATTTCTAGACTACCTGTTACACTTTTGAAGGTCCTTGTGCACCAGGACAATGGAAACGCCCTAAAAATAACCCCATTTTGGAAAGTAAACACCCCAACGTAAATTCTATGAGGTATTATGAGTCTTTTGAACATGTATTTTTTTTTCCACAAGCTTTTAGAAAATGTGGAAAGAAAATTAATATATATATTTTTTTTTTTTATATACACAAAGTTGTTTATGTATAATATATTTCTAACACATAGCATGTACATAACAAAAATTACACCCCAAAATATATTCTGCTACTACTCCTGAGTATGGTGATTCCACATGTGAGAGAGTTTTACACAGCCTGGCCACATACAGAGGCCCAACATGCAGGGAGCGCCATCAGGTGTTCTAGGAGCATAAATTACACACATAATTTGAGTACCGGTTACACTTTTGTGAGGCACAGACGTTGCACGGATGGCTGGCTGGGCACGGACGGCTGGATGAGCACGACTGGGCATGGATGGAGCTTTAATATGGATGAATGAGTCATGAATGGGCACAGATCAGTGCTGTGGGCACTTCAGATCCAGCCCACAGCGCTGCTGCACCTGCCTCCCTCCTCTCCTCGCACACTGTACCGATCGGTGAGAGGGGAGGAGCTGAACAACACATGCTCCGGTCTGTTGACAACTGATCGCTCCATTGGACGGAGTGATCACGTGGTAAAGGCTTGCTGTCATTGGCTTTTTACCCCGGTCCGGAGGACCCGACGTCCATGGACATTCCCAGGTGCGCGCCTGATTCTGGGAGGACGTCATAGTACGCCCTCCCAGAGTTAACCGACCGTGCTGTCGCCGTCATTCGGCTATGGCCCGGTCAGCAAGTGGTTAAAGCGGTTGTATTGTCTGCTTGGTGATTTTTACCTACAGGTAAGCTTATAATAACGCTTATCTGTGCGTAAAAAGAATATCTCCTAAACCTTGACCCTGCATGCAGCCGCTGACGTCAGCGGCGCATGCGCTCTGCAGGTTTTATGGTTTTACCGGAACGAAGGGCTCCTGCGCGCATCCCGGAAGAAACTCTGAGGAAACATGTCAACTCCCTCAGCGGTGGCAGGGCGTGCTACTGGAGCTTCGTTCTAAGGTAAGTATTTCATAATGTGCTAGTATGCAATACATACTAGCACATTATGCTATTGTCTTGCAGATTTTTTGTTTTTGTTTTTTTCAGTGGTTTACTACCACTTTAAAGGAAAAGTTTGGGGTTTTAAAAGGAAAGCATACATACTTGCCACCATGCTGCAACATCAGTCTGATGCTGCAGATGTCCCCCACCAGCTCTGAGCCTGAAAACTAAGCTATCATATGACTGCTGATCACTGTATCTGGAGCAGAGAGCGATGACTTTCTGTCACCGCTCCCTGCTCGACTCCTCCAGCCCTCACAGGAGCACCGGGCTGGGGAGGGGGCGGGAGCAACTTGTTCACACTCTCAGCGGTGCTCTCAGCCTGAGCAAGCTGCTGATCAGGCATCTTGGTGGATCCTGGCAATATGTTCAGGGTCTTTCCAGAGCCTGGAGCGGCTCTGTCACATCACCTGACAGCGGGTTTTGGCAAGTAAGTGCACTTCTACTCCTGCCTTGAAAAAGTATTCATATCCCTTGAAATTTTACACATTTTGTCGTTACAACCAAATGTATTTTATTGGAATTTTATGTGATAGACCAACACAAAGTGACAAATAATTGGATGGAAGGAAAATTATTAATGGTTTTCCAAATTTTATACCAATAAATATCTGAAAAGTGTGGCGTGCATTTGTATTCAGCTCCCTTTACTCTGATACCCCTAACTGAAATCTAGTGGAACCAATTCCCTTCAGAAGTCACCTAATTAGTAAATGGGAGTTCACCTGTGTATAATTTAATCTCAGTATAAATACAGCTGTTCTGTGAAGCCCTCAGAGGTTTGTTAGATAACTTTGGTGTACAAACAGCATCATGAAGGCCAAGGAACACACCAGACAGGTCAGGGATAAAGTTGTGGAGAAGTTTAAACCAGGGTTAGGTTATAAAAAAAAAAATATCCCATGCTTTGAACATTTCACGGAGCACTGTTCAATCCATCATCCGAAAATGGAAAGAGAGTGGCACAACTGCAAACCTACCAAAACGCAGCCGTCCACCTAAACTGACAGGCCGGGCAAGGAGAGCATTAATCGGAGAAGCAGCCAAGAGGCCCATGATAACTCTGGAGGAGCTGCAGAGATCCACAGCTCAGGTGGGAGAATCTGTCCCCAGGACAACTATTAATCGGGCACTCCACAAATCTGGCCTTTATGGAAATGCGACAAGAAGAAAGTCATTGTTGAAAGAAAGCCATAAGAAGTATCGTTTGCAATTTGCGAGAAGCTATGTTGCTGTAAATTGCCGTTTACAGACTCTCTCAATCCAATCTGACAGAGCTTGAGCCATTTTGCAAAGAAGAATGGGCAAAAAATCACTCTAGATGTGCAAAACTGGTAGAGACCTCCCCAAAAAGACTTGCAGCTGCCAATTTGTGTTGATCTATGACATAAAATAGTATGGAAAAGAGAAAAAAAACTTAAAAAATTGTAAATACTACTAAGCTGCAGTTCAAATGTGCGATATCCACATAAATATAAAGAAAAGAAAAAAAGAACTGTGCTATACCTTAAAAGCATATATGTGAATATATGTAACAAATAATATGAACTCTGTACCTGAGTGCAATTGTGAAAAAACACACTGGTAAAAAACTGAATGTATATAGTCACTCCCACAAAATATATAGTGAAATAAAAATAAAAATTACAAGTCCATAAATCAAACCAACAGTCCACTAGGTAGTGGGAAGAAGCCCCTGATTGCCATTCATAGGGATCGATGTGTGGAGGGAGAGAGTAGGAAAACACCCATCAAAGTGATCCACCACCACCTGAAATGCACGCTTACCAAATAGCAAGCTGAATGAGCTTGATCAAATAAACCGGAGGTCAGATGGACATGGATCTGCAGCGTCACTCTGTGTTGTACCAAACAGCAGGTGAACTGGCTGGAATGGAGACCTGGATAACCAGCTGACATTGAGATGTCCCTCTAGCGGCGTGGCCGCGGGCGGGTTTAGGAAAATACCAATCCCCGAATTACCACCATAGGAATGAAAGAAAGGTATCCATAGTGTGACTCCGTAAAAAGATTTATTAAAAACGTAGATAAAACACTTACAATCTTGTAGTAACCAAACAACAATCGCCGGCTGGCGAGCACCCATCCTATTGTGAGGCGATGACGTCAGAATGTCACCTTCCCGACGTACGTTTCGTCTAGTAACTGACGTCGTCTGGGGAAAAAGACTTGCAGCTGCCAATTTATGTTGGTCTATCACATAAAATACATTTACATTTATGGTTGTAACATGACAAAATGTGGAAAATTTCAAGGGGTATGAATACTTTTTTGAGGCACTGTATGACCCAGAAGAGACGTATGACCAAAAAAGTGGCCTATCCTTGTCAAAGGTAAAGTATGTAAGTAAAACGAGAAGGTGAAAGGTTAAATGTGTTTGTTGAAAAGCCTCCACAGCTGTGACCGTGTTTAGAGATTGGCCATTGTCCTGACATACATTTAGCTGGTGTTTAGTAAATGAAAGCATTTGTGGTTTACTATCTAGGAATGGAGAGGGGTTTTCTACTAGTTTTGTGAAGTGAAAAAAATGATTTTCTAAATTGATTACGTTGTTACTGTTTTTCTTTTTTTTCTTTTTAGTACAAGCAAAATCCAGACATGTTTAAACAGACAGCTCGGCTTTGGGCACATGTATATGCAGGAGCACCTGTCACTAGTCCAGAATACACAAGAAAAATAGAAAACCTTTGTGCTATGGGTTTTGATAAAGTAAGTAGTGTACTTTGTGTATAATCTCTGTTCAGACTAGAGAATGCAACATCCATGTTTAATTCTCAGCTTCTATCTAAATAAAGCTTTGTTGCATTTTAAAGCGGGGGTCCACCTATCTATCATGTGTGTGGTTTTTTTTTTTTTTTTTAGTTCATTCACAAACTTTTCTTCTCAGCATTACATACTCACATATTGTGTGTAATATGTCCGCCTGTGTCAGATTTCATCGGAAAGAATAACTTATATTATTCACTGCAGGCGGTTTCCATCTTCATTGTGGGCATTTGAAGCCCACAAGCATTTATTTCCTGGATGTGGTGAATGCTGTGCTCCCAGCATTCACTGCTCGTTCCCGCACATGCTCAGTGGCATCCTGGGAAGCCTGAGACTAGCTCCCAGGATTCTGTGCGGAGTCTGGGAGAGGCTAGAAACACGCCTACTCCCACGGGAGGAGAACCAGGAAGTGCAAAGAAGAATAGAAAAATAAAAGGTAATTACGGCGATTTAAATTTTTTTAAACGGCATGTCAGCATCTAGGCGAGGAAGAGAATACATACAGATATTGTTCAAAGTTTGGGTGGAACCCCGCTTTAATACCAAACTGCATGTTTCTTGGTCATGTGGTTACCACACCGTAATCGCTGTCAGCTGTGTATTTTGGCCCCTTTCGCATGGGCTGTCCAATCAGGTCCGCCTGTTAGTCTTTCAGGTGGATCTGATCGGATTTTCCATTCACCCCTATGAAGGGGCAGATGTCAGCTGTGACATGTCCGCTGACATCTGTCGCTATCCGATCCTGTCCACAAAATCCAGTCAGATGGTGGTCCTGTTTTCCATCCGTCTAGCGAATCTGATAAAAAAGGACAGGCGGTCATTTTCATCTTTTCATCATTTTCATTGTCATTTTTCTCCTCATAGAGCAGAGCGGGACTGGGTTCGTCTCTGCTCTGCTCAGTAAGCGGAGATGTATCTGTCATCCACCTGCTCAGTTGAGTTATTCCCCCCTCCCCCCTCCTTGAGCAAGCGGAGTCTGTCAACCTGAGGCACCCGTGTGAAAGCAGCCTTTTTAGTTTCTTTATTAAAAAAACTATAAACCGATACCAGATTGAAGTGTATCTCCATTCTTGATCTCCCATTAAATTGGTAGGTTAAGTTGTGTTTTTCTTTAGTCTGTTTTGTTTGTTTTTTGTTTTTATTTCTAAACGTTTCAATGATAGCCTTCACATTTACAGCAGTGGTAGTCAGATTGCTATATAGTGGAAGCCTACACTGCCTCTGACACACCCAGGGGATCACATGCAATATTCACTGTGTGTACTGTTGTAGAACATTGTCAGAAACTGGGGGGAGAGGACGTATACCACATCATATAATGTGGATTTAGTGTATCTGGATTTTGCAAAAGCGTTTAATACAGTTCCCCATAAACTCTTTAATTTACAAGCTGAGGTCTGCAGGCATGGACCATAAGGTTTGTTCTTGGGTAAAAAAAAATGGTTACGGGGCATGTCCAAAGAGTGATGATAAATAAAGTGTGCTCAGACTGGTCTGGAGTGGTAAGTGGGGTACCCCAAGGTTCTGTCTTGGGACCAATTTTATTCATAAATGATGTAGAGGATGGGATAAATAGCTCAATCTCTGTTTTTGCGGAGGACACAAAAATAAGCAGGGCAATAACTTCACATCAGGATATAGAAATTTTACAGAAAGGCCTGAATAAATTAATGGAGTGGGCAATAACATGGCAAATGCGGTTTAATGTGGAGAAATGTAAAGTAATGCACTTGGGGGCAAAAAACATAAATGCAAACTACTCACTAGGGGGAGAACCTTTGGGGGAATAGAGGATGGAGAACGATCTGGGGGTCCTAGTAGATGACAGACTAAGCAATAGCATGCAATGTCAAGCTGTAGCTACCAAAGCCGGCAGAATTTTAGCATGCATAAAAAAAGGGGATATACTCCAGGGATAAAATGATAATCCTTCCACTTTATGAAACTCTAGTTAGGCCACATCTGGAGTACTCCATTCAGTTCTGGTCACCAGTCCTCAGAAGGGATGTGCTGGAACTGGAGGGAGTCCAAAGAAGGGCAACAAAATTAATAAGGGGCCTGGACAACCTCAATTACGAGGAACAACTACAAGCACTAAATTTTATTCTCGCTGGAGAAGCGACGCTTCAGAGGGGACATGAGAGTGATTTACAAATATCTCAATGGTGATCCCAGCATAGGAAAAAAACTATTCAGTCTCAGGGAGTGTAAGAAGACACAGGGCCACACAATGAGATTGGAGAAGAAGTGGTTTAACCTTAAAATGTGCAGGGGGTTTTTCACTGTCGGGGCAATAAGGATGTGGAACTCTCTTCCACAATTGGTGGTTGCAGCGTAAAGAACACAACATACAGGGGTATGGGAAATAATTATAGACACTGACACGTACACCTACACAGGTTGAACTGGATTGACTTATTGTCTTTATTCAACCCTACCTACTATGAATGCTTGAGCACTTATCCAAGTAATTTCTTCAGTTCATATGAGAGAAGCAGATTTCTTGACATGTAAACTCTTCTGTATGTTATATCTATATCTCTCTCTCATAGTGTGGATGATGGATAACCTTTTATAGACAGTATTATTTTGTATGTAAATGTGCGCTCTCCTTTCTAAACTATATACCAAAAATGTCATACATCTCAGTGGGATATAACCTTTTTACATGCTGGTTTTGACTTAAAATGGTTCCAGCAAGCCCAGACCATGGTGAATTCAGCAAGCCTATCATGCGAAGTGTAGATCTACGCCATAATTTCTGACATGCTAGCCAAACTTGTTACCACTACTGTAGGGATGGCACTGACTTTTTACTCCAGTGGGTGGGAGTGCATATTCTTGTGTAAATGTGTAAGGCTAACCTTTTCAGACAGTTTTTGGCAGATATTGAGCCGGGTGAAAACTAGCTGGAATATGGATACGTGTAAGACAATCTGGTGAACCTTTTGCCAGTATTGCTGAATCATAGGGCATTGTCACCAAATGTGGAGGAGTGCATCTTCTGTTGAACAGCGCCAACAGAGTTCAGAAGGGAGAGGCAAAACTTGTGGAGAGGTGAGGGTGTTCTATACAATCGGGTACTGAGTTTTTTCCTGGATATTGACATTGACCGAAGAGTAGTATGAATACGTTTCCAATATTCTGCAAGTTTTAACCTGAGCTCCTATTGCTGGGTCTGTTGTATGCCCAGAGTTGTTGGACGTCAGAGGAGTTTCAGCTGCCTATCAACGTCCTGGAGCTACGTGCAGTCAGACTGTGTCTGGCTCACTGGACGGAGCACCTTTTTGGAGGCACCCTGTGTAGATCCAGTCGGACAGCGCCATGACGGTAGCCTGTGTCAATCACCAGGGTGGAACAGGAAGCTCTGTGGCACTACTGGAGGCTTCACTTTCTCCGGTGGGCGGAATTTCACATCCTGGCTCTCTCCGCCATCTACATTGCAGACATGGAGAATTGGCAGGCTGATTATCTCTGCTATCAAATTTTGGACCAAGGAAAGTGGTCCCTGCATCTGGACGTTTCCCACTGGATATGCCTTTGATGGGGCACCTCAGATATGGATCTCCTGGCATCCTGTCTCAACAGGTAGGTGTTGAGGCTTGTGGTGTGAGCGAGGGATGCATCAGATGCTCTGGTGGCATTGTGTAGCCATTACCATTTAGTTTATGCCTTCCCACCTCCTTCTTTTCTTTTCCATGCCTGTTGTATAGGATAGAGGCCGATGGGATTTCAGTCATTCTGGTGACTCCGGATTGGCCTCCTCAACCCTAATACACCAACGTGGTACCTCTGGTCTCAGACGCCCCCTGTCATCTACCTCTTTAGGAGGATCTTCTGTCCCAAGGACCGATATATTCCCCCCTGCTTTACCATCGCTGGGTTTAATGGCTTGACTCTTGAAAGCCAGGTTCTAAGACTGGAGAGTTGTTGGCCTCAGTAATTCTTACCATGTTGAGGGCGTGTAAATCCACTTCCTGGAAGATCTGCTATTATACCTGGAAGGCTTACTTTTCATGGTGCGAAACTGCAGGTTTACTCCCTTGCACCTTCTCTGTATTTTGGCTTTTCTCCAATGGGGCATTGAGCAGAAACTGGCCTTGAGTACCATTAAGGGCCAAATTTTGGTGCGGTCTTCTTTGCAGCAACGGGACCCTGAGTTTGGTTCTTTCTGTTCTGTAGAGGCCTCCCTATTGAGAATATAAGATCTTTCCTTGGTGACTATCACTTCTGCTTGCCACGCGTTGGAGCTGGCGGCCTTGTCTTGTAAATCCTTGTATTTCCCTGTACACAAGTTTAAGGTGGTGTCCGATTTTCACCTGAATGAGAACATTATCCTTTTGTCCTTGCATCCTGGATGTGATATGGGCTGTATGTGTGTATCTGTCTGCCATGGGCTCCTTCTGTAGGTTGGACTCCCTTTCTGTGAATATGGAAGGTCCATATAAGGGTTTGGTGGCTTCCTCTGCCACAATTTCACGTTGTATCAGACAGGTTGTTGTCCGGGCTTATGCTGTGAGGGCTGAATCTCCTCCCTTTTCTGTCACGGCGCATTCTACCAGGGAAATTGGTGCCTTTTGGGCTTTTCAGCACCAGGCGCCTATTTCTCAGGTATACAAGGTGGCTACTTGGTCATTTGTTCACACTTTTACTAAATTTTACAAGGTGACGTTTGGGCATCTTCAAATGCGTGCTATGGCTGCAAGATTTTGTAAGTGACCATTTGAGGTCCGTGTTCCTCATCTGGACTGTTTTTTGCGTGTGGGTCATGTGGTGGTTTTTTTTTTTTTTTTTTTTTTTTTTTTTTTTATAATTGACAATTTTTATTATTTTTTCCACAGAAAAAAAAAAAAATAACAAACACAGCATTACAGCATTGGGTACAGGGATAGAAAGAGATCGTAGTGTCACATTTCAATTTGGCACACGGTCACCCAAACATTGGGCGGTTAAGCCTGTCAGTAGAAACAGTAAGTGATGAAACGGAGTGGTTTTACTAGATTGTTATACATCTCATACAGTATATCCGTTAGTACCCTTTACATATATATATATAACTTTACAAAAAGAAAAAAGAGAAGAAAAAAAAAAAAAAGGAAAAAAAAAAAAAGAAGGAAAAAGGTAGAGAAAGGAGGATAAAAGGGGGGGGGGGGGGGTTGGGGAGGAGGGGGGGACAGCCACCCGTCTCCAGACCCGGGGCAGGTCCGTGGGGGACGGGTCATAAATACATAAATGACACATATCATTAGGTCACAGGAGTCTCAAACAGAACCCAGGGTTCCCAAATACGGTTGTGCTTCTCAAGAGTATCATTTAGTGAGGCCGTAAGATATTCCATTCTCTTAACATCCCTAATCCTGGAGTGTAGCTCAGTCAATGAGGGAGTCTCTCTTTTTTTCCATTTTAGAGCCACCAGACAGCGTGCTGCAGTAAGCACATGAGCTAAAAGTTTTTTGGATGCTTTTGAGAAGGTGGTAGGTGGAAGGCCTAAGAGAAAAATCCTCGGATCAAGGAGCACTCCTGTATCAAAGATGGACTGGAGTAGGGATTGTACCATACCCCAGTAGGGGATGATTAGAGGGCAGGTCCAATAGACATGAAATAATGTTCCCCTATCCTTATAACATCTCCAACAGCGAGAATCAGCTGTGGGGTATATGGAGTGGAGCAGGTCAGGGGTCTGATACCAATGAAATAGAATTTTGTATTGATTCTCTTTATAAAGTGTGCATATGGAGCTTTTAGTAGCATGGTTCCATATGAATTGCCAGGTTTTTAAGGGTAGGTCTGTACCCAACGCCTGCTCCCACTTAGCCATATATGGATGTCGCGGGCCATCTGGTGAGAAATCAGTGACCAGTATTTGATAGGAGCGGGAAATCATGCCTTTAGGGGACGAACCCTCTAAACATAGCTTTTCAAAGTCTGTCAGGGGAGAAAATCTTAAATTTGACCTCAATGATTGTGCATAATGGCGTATTTGTAGGTAACTGAAAAAGGCCTGCTTGGGAATATCAAAGGTCTTTTGCAGTTCTTGGAAGGATCGTAGCATTCTAGTTTTAGGGTCAATTAATTGTCTATACCGAAATATGGCCTTATTCATCCAGAAATGGGACATCTGTGAGGTTAAGCTGTCAGGGATATTGGGTGTAAATAGGAATGAAGTGACTGGGGAAGACGTGGTGGTGAGCGGGTATTTCAATTTGGCCCGTCGCCATAATGTACGTAAGAGAGCCATTGGTCCTAGCAATTGTACGCTGCCCGGAGGTATATCAGAGCTCCAAAGCATGGAGTTTGGGTGTATGGGGGCTAGCCACAACTTTTCTATCTGTGTCCACCGATTGTAAGCATGTAGGGTGCACCAGGAGGCTATAGGTCTTAGTTGAGCTGCTAGGTAGTACTTAGCTATATTGGGGAATGCCAGTCCACCTTGGTTACGTGGGGCATATAGAACCGATCTAGCAACGCGGTGTCTTTTATAATTCCAGAAGAAGTTTATCAGGTCACCTTGAAGTTTTTTTTAGGTGTGAACTCGGAATGAGGATAGGGAGCGTCTCAAACAGATATAGAAGTCTAGGTAGTATCGTCATCTTCAAGGTTGCAAGTCTACCAAAAAGGGACAGTTTCAAAGATTTCCATTTATTTAGGGAGGCTCTGATAGAAGCGAACATTTGTGGAAAGTTGGTCTTGTATAGAGTATCGTATGTGGGTGTAATATGTACCCCCAGGTATTTTAAGGAGGAGGACCGCCAAGAGTATGGAAAAGTTTGTGAAAGCGTTGAAAAAGTATGGGGAGATAAATTAAGAGGGAGAACCTCTGTCTTGGAACTGGTAAATTTATAACCCGAGAGGGTGCTATATCTCTCCAGCTCCACTTGTAAGTTCGGGAGAGATATGTGAGGTTGGGTGAGAGTGAGGAGGACATCATCCGCAAATAAGGAGATCTTGAAATCTCTAGTACGGACTGGTATACCATGGATACTTGGGTTATTTCTGATATGGGCTGCTAGCGGTTCAATGCATAGGGCATATAAAAGAGGGGAGAGTGGACAGCCTTGGCGGGTCCCATTAGAGATCCAAAAAGTAGGGGAAGTGGCAAAGTTAGTGCGAACCTGGGCTGTTGGGGCCGAGTATAGGTGGGTAATAGCTCGGAGGAACGGGCCCTCAATACCAGCCTGGTTGAGAGTCGCGAACAGGAAAGGCCAGCCCAGCCTATCAAAGGCTTTTTCGGCATCTAGACTGAGCAGTATTGCCTCCATTGTGTTCCTGTTCGCAACCTCAACCAGGTCAATAACCCTCCTGGTGTTATCCCCAGCCTGTCGACAAGGGATAAAGCCCACCTGGTCCCTATGGACCAGGGATGGCATGAAGTTGTTTAATCTATTTGCCAGCAGTTTCGTAAAAATTTTTAAGTCTGTATTAAGAAGTGCTATCGGTCTATAATTGGACGGAAGAGTGTGATCTTTCCCTGGCTTTGGGATTAGTGTCAGGTAGGAATTTTGCATATCTCTGGGGATGGGTGTGTTAGAAAGAAATGAATTAAAGAGATTTGTCATATGGGGGAGTAAATGTGGTAGAAACATCTTATAATAGAGGTATGGTAGTCCATCAGGCCCAGGGGCCTTATTATTTGGCAACAGTTTAATTGTGTCTGTTAGCTCCTCCTCTGTAATGGAGGCGTTAAGAGTCTCCAGGGCAGAGGAGGTAAGCTTGGGAGTGTCTGCTTCCGCTAAATAGGTATAGATGGCCTGAGATAAGTCAGGAGGAGGTGGGTTATGCGGAACATTCGGGTCATTATACAATGCAGAATAAAAGTCGTGAAAAAGTTGTGCTATTTTGTTAGGGTGGGAGTGGAGGACGCCATTTGCATCCCTAAGTTGTGTAGTGGTAGTTGTTGCTGTCTTGTCACGAAGCTGTTTCGCCAAGAGCGTATGTGGTTTGTTGGCTTTGTCGTAGTAAGTCTGTCTAAGCCTGACTAGCGCCTTTTCTATCTTCCCTATTTCGATATCTTTCAGTCCAGCCCTTACACTAGTGAGTTCTCTGAGGATTGTCAGGGATGGAGATGTGAGCAAACGCATTTCTAGATGCTTAAGTCTGTCTAGGAGGGCGCTGCGTGTGGCATTAGCGTTTCTTTTTAAGGCAGTGGAGAGCGAGATGCATTGGCCTCGGAAGACCGCCTTATGGGCTTCCCACAGAGATGAGGCGGAGATCTCAGAGGAGCAGTTTTCCGCAAAGTACAACTTCAAAGTTTGTTCTAGTTCCATTCTGGATGGGTCATGTTTGAGTAGGAAGTCGTTTAGGCGCCAATGGCATTTACGAAAGGAGCTCGGAGAGAGTGTTAGAGAGAGTGTAATCGGTGCATGATCCGACCAAGAGATGGCCTGAATGTCTGAGTTCGTGCATGTTCGTAAAGTCGGGGCATTAACAAAAAAATAATCTAGTCGTGAGTGGGACATATGGGGATGGGAATAGAAAGTGAATTGTTTAGCTGATGGGTATGTGGTGCGCCAGGTATCGAACAGGGCATATTTCCTAGTAAGTTGGCGAAACTGGGTGGCTGTTCTATTGGTGTTTGCCTGGGATTTCCCCTGACCCATTGAGTGTTTATCAAGACCCGGAGAGTGGACAAGGTTAAAATCTCCTCCGATCACCAGGTATTGATGGGAGGCCTCAAACAAGCGGTCAAAGACCTTAGACAAAAAAGGGATTTGATTCGTGTTTGGAGCATAGATATTGCATAGAGTGATATTCGCTCCTCTCCATCCTCCTCGGAGTATGAGGTAATGTCCCAAAGGGTCAGAGTATAGGGATTGCAACTGGAAGGGGGAGCCTTGCTTAAAAAGGATTGCTACCCCTGCCCGTTTATGTGGACCAGAGGTCTGGTATATGTGAGGATATTGCCGTCGTGCGAATGTCATGGTGCCTGTTTTATCGAGGTGGGTCTCCTGAATGAAAATAATGTCCGCTTTAGACCGTTTGAACTCTCGTAGCGCTAGACTTCTCTTAACATTTGAGTTAAGGCCCTTTATGTTTAATGAAAATATGTCAATCATGGTGGATATTTTGTGGAAAGAAATGGTAGCTTACCTAGTGGGTGTAGTAGAGCCTTGGAGTATAGGAGGTCCCTATAGTGGGTTTCCATGGTGGTTGCGGTTTGGAGGCCTGCAACCCCCCGAACATGAACCCGGTCCCAGAGACGGGCGGCGCCCAAAAGAATGAGGAGGAGGAAAGAAATGGGAATAGCAGTAGGAGAAGAACATAAAAAAAGGTACAGGAAAAAAACACAAAGGTTAGTACAATATTAAGGTTAGTTAACCATTCACAATATAACCCACCTACACAAAGTGATGGGATGGGAGACTCCGAAGGGCCCCCTCTGACATCGGAGTCAAAAATGTCACTGTCAGAGAAAATAAAAAAAGGAGCCATTCGGAGAGCTCCGGGGGGGAGGAGAGGATGGACCCAAGGAGGGGAGGACAACCCCCTTCCGGGCCTGCCTGCATCTAAATCCAAAAAAAAAAAATGAAAAACTAAATAACAGAAAAAACAGGGAACCTGCATGCGTTAACTGGCAACCGACACATCTATACTTATGACTTTGGTTCGAATAAGAGAATAAACCATTGAAGCTTTTGATACGTGAGATTTGGAGCAATAGTAAGACATGTTCTATGAATTCAAAAACGATGATATAAAAGTATAAGTATATGAAATACCCCTCTTCATAATAGTATTCCTCTATAGTTTAACCCCCAGCAGGGGGGAAGCAAAACAGAAAAGGGGTGAGGGGGGGAGATAACCCTCCCACCTGGCCATGTCCCTCCTCTGAAACAGACGGTAAGAGGAAGGGGAGAAAATGAGAGTAGGTAAGCGGGTGTAGATAGATGTAGGAGAGGGGGGATGGAGAGGGGGAGGGGGGGAAGAGAGGTTAAGGATGGGAAAGAAAGGGAAAGAAAGGGGTGAGGGTGGAGAGGGTAGGGAAGAAAAGGGTGTGTGAAAAAGAGGAGGGGCATGGGGGGGGGGGGGAGATGGCACAACCCGACTAGTTATGTAAGTCCTATCTAAACCTTATAAACACAATCAAACATGTATTGCTAACTCGAGAGAATCTGTTTAAGTAAGTCCATACTTTAAATGAGTAGGATATGTCTCCAGGTTCTCAGGTAGAGAAATAGGAAGAGACAAACCGAGCAAAACTGAGGTGATACAACTGGGTGAAAGGGGAGTTCAGATGAGCAGCAGTTCATCGCTGACGAGGTGGAGAAGGACCCGCAGATCGCGGTCTTGTGCGTTTCCGGCCTGCAACTTGGATCCAAGGGTCTGGGCGAGGTGGGGGTAGTGGCAACGGTTCCCATCCAGGGGTAGGTGGTACCGGGATGTCCAGTTCTCTGCAGAAAAATTGAAGATCCTCTGGGTAACAGGGGGTTGTGGACTTTCCATCTTTTTCTGGAAAAAGTTGTAGGGAGGCCCCGTCAAAATCAATAGCATGCATGTTTCGCGCCTTTCTCATAATGTCCTCTTTGAGGGTGTAGTTGTGGACCCTACAGATCACGTCTCGTGGACGAGATCCTGGCCCACGGGGATGCAGAGCTCGGTGTGCACGGTCCAGCTTAACCCGCTGATGTTCTGGGCGACCTAAAATGCTGTTGAAAATGGCTTGCAGAGTCACATTCAGGTCTTCTTCTTGAGTCGCCTCCGGTAGACCTCTAACCCTAATATTATTACGTCTACCTCTGTTGTCGAGGTCCTCAAGGTGACGTTGGAAGTCTCTAAGGGTGGTAGCTTGTGAAGTTAAGCGGTCATGTATTTTTGAGAGTTCAATTTTAGTTTTATTTGTTTCTTCTTCTAAGGATGCGACTTTAGTGGACAGTTGATGAAGATCAGTGCGAAGCATGTTAATCTCTGTTCTACATGTGTCCCGCACTTCCTGAATTAACATTCGGAAGTCCTGTTTTGTGGGCATGCAGCGGACGTAATCTCGCCAAGATGTACATGCTTCAGGGTCAGGGTCAAAGTCTGGTGTTATGTGGGCATGGGAGCCCTGTACTACTGCAGAGTAGGAAGCTGGCGTGGGGGGTCCCCTCTGAGGTGGTAGAGGAGGGGAAGTAATGCTGGAGTGCTTGGTTAGCAGTGGGCCTTGTGGGCTCCCCGTATGCGAATAAGCCCCCTGGGATCCTGGTGGCTTTAGGGCCTGGGATGATGCCGGAGCCTGGACTGTGTCCCTCTGGAGAGGGGAGAGAGAGGGGGCTCTGTCCCTGTGCGGCTGAGAGCGTTGTGGTAGGGAGCGGGGGTCCCATTCTGGAGGGTAGGAATCCCAGGAGGGGGATGGCTGGCCGGATGATATAGAGGGCGCAGGCCCTATGAGGCATGGGGGGGAAAGTCTGCGATAGGCTGCCCAGTATATGGCCTCCAGAGGGGGGGCTGATCGAAAGTTCAGTCGGGGGGATCGGAGAGTGGGTAGTGGGTAGTGGGTAGGTCACCCTCGGATCCGTACCTGTTGCTTCTGCGGTCCGCAGAGGCTTGCAGAGAAGAGGATGGTGAGATTGCTGCATGTGGCGTCGGCGCCATCTTGGCCTCGTGGTGCCCGGCCGTAGCTCCTTGCCCAAAATACTCGGTAATGAGTGGCGGGGGGACCGAGGAAGAACGGGTGGTATGTCCTCTGGGGTCCGTTTCCTTATTTTTGCGCGGTTTGCCCATGATTAGTGGCGGTGAGGTGCAGGTTCCAGCTCTATGCAGGCAGGCCGGAGCGGGAGCCTCAGTGAAACACGTCTGCTCGGGAAGCCATCCCAGCCACGCCCCCTTTTTTTAATATTTATTTTTCATGCTTGCCCGCCCCTCATTGATGGACTGCTTTGGGATGTCTCTATGGTCAAGACTGATATTGAGCTGTGTCCTTAAGTGAATGTAAGAGAACTGGAATTGTTACTCATCATAAAATCTCTTTTTCTGAGTTCATTGGAGGACACAGCACCCACGCTTCTGCCATGTGTTTTTGGTGCTGCTTTATGTCTGGGGAGGGTAGCTACCATTTAGGGCTGCATTCTTTTTTATTTCTGCCTAGTGTCCTTTTGAAGGTGGCACTGTAACCCTACAATCAAGATTAATATAGAGCTGTCCTTCAATAAACTCATAAAAAGGGATTTTACAGTGAGTAACAAAAATCCTGTTTTCATGACTTTTATGGAATACCGAATTGAACTAAAAGGGCTTTATATATTTGCTGGGAGATTTTTAAAGAGCTTATACATTGTTTGTTTTTTTAATTATTACTTTCTATCAGTAAGTATATTAAAGCAGAAGTGTAGTAAATGTTTTTGGGCATTCCGCACCAGTGTGGCCCAGTGTGCGGAATGTACCTCCTTCACAGTGATGGAGACTCCCCTCCACCCCCAGAATTTCTAAACTGGGAGGGGGAGAGAGTATTTAGCTGCGACTGTGAATAACTTGCGTTGCTCAGAATTCCTGTCCATTCAATAAAACTAGTATTCTTCTCCCATAATGCAATTAATTCTGTAAATAAAGGAGGGGGCAGATAAAGAACAGGAACTCTCATGCCCATTTACAGAGTGCTTTGCATTCTGGAGGAGGAATGCTGGAAGTTTTGTAAATGGCTGAGAGGACAGAAAGGGGAGGGTTCAAGTCCTTCGTAATGTCACTGCTAGTGACTCCTACAGAGCTGGGCGTTCACAGCTGTGGGTGGGTCTCTGACACACTGAGGTGATTTTTTTTAGTAAAAAGGAGCCAGCAGAACATGGGATATATAGATCATTTTGAGGGTACATTATTACATTGGTGCTGTATGGCCAAAAAATGATATATCATTTTTGTAAGTTGTGGGCTTCACTGACTGTAACACACAGAGCATGATTTGTTACAACTCTCACTACTTTTTCTTTTCTTCTTCAGAATGCAGTAATAGCAGCTTTGTCATCAAAAGCATGGGACGTAGAAACTGCAACAGAATTACTCCTGAGTAACTGAGAGGTCACCTGATCCTGCTCGCCCCTTCCCAAACAGCACGCCATCTGTTATTTTTAGGATTCTTCATCAAAGGAAAATCCACAACACAAAAACGGCACTCCTGCGTGACAATGCTATTTAAACCGTTCTGGAGACTGATGGAAAAAAACTGCTCTGTAAATAAGGCAAATTAAATGTGTAAATTAAACAACAACCAAACGGAGGGGAGGGGGGGGGGGGGGGGGGGGTGAGCATCCTTTTAGTTTTTTTTTTGTTTTTTTTTCGTTAATATTGTAAAAAACAGAAAACAAAAAAAAAAAACAAAGTAAGAAATCTCGGAGCTGAACCAATGGGAAAAATATGCATTTGTGTTTTACCGTGTTACCGGGAGCGGCACAAAAGGCCCATTATGTTTTGGTTTTCTGCTTTGATCTCCTCCATTGGAGGGGAAACCCTAGCAGACTTATTCTTTGGAGCGCTAGGCCTCCATTTTGCCATTAATGTCTACAATACTGCTAGTACCAACCATTCTTTGTGTCTGTGGACTTGCATGCATGTACACCGTATGGGTTAAATTCATTCATCAGAACAATTCATCTGTAATATGTTTGGTATATTTGAGTTTAGACTGATCATTCTTTTTCTGGGTTGCTGGAGACAAGAAGATGATCACAATGACAAATTCATACATCTGGCCATAGTGGCTTGTTTTTTTCAGAGCCGGAATCCTTCATGAGGGGGGAGATATGTGGTGGAGAAAAAGCTTTTATACTCTGGCACTCTCCTCTACCCAACATAAGGGCCTAAATAGCAGATCAGTAGCTGTGTTCTCAGTTCTTACTGGGATTACTTTATCACTGTTGGAGATGGCGAGCTGTTGGAAATGATCATAAAACCATCCCACTTCATCACCTCTGACACGGATAACTAAGGACCAGTGAAATGGGGAGTTCAGCTTCACTGCCTCAAAGCTAGGGTGTAGGCCAAGAGTTCAAGAGTGGCCACTGTTTTCAAAGGAAGGAACTGCTTGTCAGTTGCATGCATTTCCTCCCCACAGATTCCCCTTCTCCAAGTCCCAGCTATTGCTTAGGAGTGCTGGAACTTGTAAACCTGCTACAATACAAATTGTAAAATTTCACAACACAGATAATGCTTTAAGGTTGGAAGGAGCCAATTAATGAGAAAGCAAATTCAATGATTGGTCTTTAGCTCTAAAACTGACCCCACAAGTACAAGTAGCTCATAGTTATTGAAATCATAGGGTGTAGTAGCAATGGTTTCCTAATGTAGTTCTTTAAGATGCACTTGATGTTTACTGCAGAAACGACTTCAGCTCTGCAGTCGTTGACTAAATGAATCTGAAGTTTTCAAGATGTTTAAAAAAATTACAGACCCTTGCTAAGGCTGAAGGGTATTTATGTGCTGAATAACTGTTTGGTACACTGTTCAGTCACTGCTTGGAGATGCCCTGCATGCCCTCTTTTAATGCCTTAAATATGCAGTTTAAGATCATTGCTTGCAACGGACTACCTGTGTTGTGCGAATATCAGACCTGCAACACACTGGAAGGTACACGTTTAACTGTGCATTGTTGTGCGCTGTGTATGTGCTGTTGTGCACCAGGTCTGATAGCCTCACATTGTCAGCATAGCCATTGATTTCCGGCAGATTAAGATTACAATAGTTAAATTATGCTAGCAGTGGATCTTATGTCTGTAAGAACACACAGTGGTTATATTTGAAGTATCGAACACATGAAAGAAAAAAATCTTTCTGAAGACTTTGTGTTTTGAAGTATAAAAGTGAGAATTAAAAAGAGATTAAAGAGGTGAAAAAAAAAAATTAAAAACCTGTCACAAACACTTGCGATTGTTATTAAGCTCCACTGAGAAACGAAAGGAAGTGTCTTTTTGCTGTTGCTTGATCGGTAAACACTACTTTTTATTAGAAGCCCATGGGTTCTCTGAGTTGTCCTTGGGTCCCAGCAGCAGTACATGCTCTGCACAATTTTTTTCAAGAGCATGGATGAATAATCCAGTTCTTGATCAAAGTAAGCAGCTGGAAGAAGTACTGTTGCAAGAAGTACAAAGCATGCGCAAATGGTGAGCACCCTCAGGGCAAATGTAGGAACCTATGAATACAATCCAGACTCAGGCCTCATTCTCATTGTCTCACATAAACAGAAAAGTAATCAAGCAGTGCGTCTTCACGGGCAGTGTTCTGCCTGCAGTTGGGCCACTCTCCCAGTGTTCCATAGGTCTTAGAACACATAAGGCAGCTGCATGACTATTATATTACAATTCCCTGACCCTCAGCTTCAAAGTGTGAGCTGAGCCAGTTCAATACATATTATAATAGCTTGCGTGTGCAGGGTTATTGTCAGGGGTTAGAATTGTCTGCAAAGCATTCACAAACTGCCTGGAAGGGCCCCTGTGGGATGAAGCCCTTAATACAAGTGCTTACATAACTGAACAGGTGGAAACCATTCCCATCCATATGCCATATTTCTTATTTTTTTTAACTTGTCTGTTTGCTGTTCTTTCTTAATTGTGCAGATAGACACCTGATTATATAAAGATTTAGGGTTCACTGATTCATAAGTGAATCCTTGCATTTTTAATGAGCTGCTTAAAATTACCTGAATTCACAGTTCCTCTTCTGTAATAAACAGTTGAATGAAATCATGTAAGTCTTTGATGCCTAATTTTTATTTTGAATGCTATAAGACATAAACAAGACCATTTGCTTACTCATATCTTGGCCTTTCTTTGACATGTTGCCAATTGCATCCCTTAAGGTGAATATGGTACCGAAAGTATGTTCTTTAACTTCATATTTTGTAGGTCTGTGCCATTTGCAGTAGCCCAAATAACTGTTTTAAAGGAAACATTAAGCTTTCAGATTATTGGAGTAATTTACATACCTGTGGTACATTCCACGCCATCTGACAGAGGTTTGGTATGTTTGGAATAGTGCAACAAATAAAGTTTAAAAAAAAAAAAAAGAAGAAAAAAAAACTTCCAAAAGATAAATGTGTGTGATTTTTATTTATGACTATTGAAAGATTGTCAATATTTTTTTGTGATATTTTAAATATTCTATGAATATTTTTCTTGTCTAAGTTAAAGCAAATAGAAAAATATGGATTCAATGGTTTACCAAGTGGGTATGTGATATTATATCAGATTTTGGTTTATCAGGTTGAAAATGAAGTCCATAGCTAAAGAAATGGCAAAAACCTTTCAATATAGACTTGTTTAAAAATACGTTGTTTCTTTTATAGCTTGAGGATCTGGAAGCTGCCATTCCTGATCTGAAAATGCTTGGTGCCTGACTGTCTCAATCCAGCAAGTCATAACTCCATGGTTGTTCTGGGTCAGTAACTGAGTATTGATTCCATTGGATCAGTGTGACCACCAGGCAACAAGGATTTTTGGGGGGTTATGTACACCTTTCCATTTTGGAGCACTGCTATAGGGCAGCCCATTTTGAAAGGGTTGCCAGCTCACAAGAATGGACAGAAAAACACACACATAGCCCATTGTTTTCAGCAAAACCATGCACCACAACACATAATCGTGTGGCACACGGTGCTAATGCATGTATGTTGTGTTAATGTGTGTCGCAGTGCAGGTCTGAATACTCGTCAAGGAAAAAAAAAAAAAAGTGCCAATAAAATCTGAAGTTTTTGCTTTGTTGTTAATAGCTGCAAGCATGGTATTTTGGCATCAACTTGGACTGATTTGATTGTGTCCATAAATAGGTATACAGTATTCTACTTTAAAAAAAAAAAAAAAAAACTATTTGTTTGCTTAATATGTACAATGAAGACATCAACCCTGTGCACTTATTGCTGAAGCTCCATCATGAAAAATACCAGATGTGCTTTTATGAGAAATGCTGTGTTAAGGATATGTAACCTATTGCTTTGCTAGTGTGGTGTTTTGTGATAGATATAGATATATATATATATCTATATCTATATCTATCTCTATCTATCTATCACAAAACACCACACTAGCAAAGCAATAGGTATGTGTGTGTGTGTATATGTGTGTATATATATATATATATATATATATATATATATATATATATATACACTCACTCACTCACTCACACACTCTTACTGCACTGAAAACTCCAGGATGTCTGTTTTTTAATAACAGCCATCACAAAGGAGTGCATTAGTGTTTTACACTTGGGGAATAACAGTCATATTTGGACTAAAAATGTATGTTCTATACTTTATTACCTGCCCAGGCTAATTGATGAAAAGTTTATATCTACCCCCATATTTTGCTTTATTTACAATCAGTCTATTTTCTGAAGTCTACCAGATACTGCTCTTCTGCTCTATCAGCATCCCGTATTGCTGAGAGTGCTCCTATGTGAAAAACTATTGGAGGCTGCTGTTGCTGGGCTCTCCTGAAAATGCTGATCTCCTAACTGGCATACTTGCCTTCTGATTTCATTACTTTAGCAGGGGTTGGCAATGTGCCCGGGAGGGGTAGCGATGCCTTCCCTGCTGCCATTGGCTGTAAGTTACAATGCCTGGCCCATCTTCCTGACTTCAGTGAAAGCAGACAGAGACTGAGGACTTAGCCACGCTGCACTAATGAAACCAGCCAGCCACACTTAAGGGGTCATCCAGCCCATTCCTTGCTTTACTGATGTTTTGGATTCTACAAAATGACTTTAATTAGCTACTGTACCTTGTTAATGTTCATGCATGTGGAGTGTTGGTCAGATTTATGTACAGACAGGAGCAGGACAGCTCCCCTCTATAGGTAGCAATGTTGATAGAAAAGTGCCACAGCCACGGGAAACAAAAAATTGTATTCTGATAGCGGGTCGCATATGTTGCCACTGTTCGGCTGGCAATTTTCTGCCCAGCTGCTTTTTTTTTTTTTATTTTTCAATCAAAAGATATATCAAAGGATATCAGGCGCGACCCACTGAGTGAACTTCGAGTGTCCAAGATTTGCTAATTATGTGGCCAGCTTAACCGCTTCAGCCCCGGAAGATTTTACCCCCTTCCTGACCAGAGCACTTTTTACAAATCGCAATAAGCGTATATTGATTGGTTTGCACAAAAGTTATAGCGTCTACAAAATAGGGGATAGTTTTATGGCATTTTTATTATTTCTTTTTTTTACTATTAATGGTGGCGATTTTTATTGGGACTGCGACATTATGGCGGATGCATCGGACACTTTCGACACATTTTTGGGACCCCATACAGCGATCAATGCTATAAAAATGCATTGATTACTGTAAAAATGTCACTGGCAGTGAAGGGGTTAACACTAGGGGGTGATCAAGGGTTAATGTGTTCCCTAGTGTGTGTTGTAACTGAAGGGGGGAGGGGACTGTGTAGGAGAAATGACAGATCGCTGTTCATACTCTGTATGAACAGACGACCTGTCTGTTCTCCCCTCAGAGAACCGGAAACTGTGTGTTTACACACCCAGATCCCGGTTCTCAGTGTGTCAGCAGCGATCGCAGGAGCCCGGCGGTGATCGTGACCGCCGGGCACTCGCATCGGCGCAAGGGGGCCATAGTGGCCACAGGGCGAAGCGATGTTACATAACATAGATTTGCCCAGCCGTGCCATTCTGCCGCAGTACAACTGCAGCGGCTGGTCGGCAAGTGGTTAATGTGGTTGTAAACTTGAAAAAAATACATTAAATGCCCCGCTGCAGGTTAATGTCATAATGTGCTAGTATGCATTGCATACTTGCACATTTTGACAGATTTGCCTCACAAACGGAACCCTCCAGCGGAACAATGTCACTGCTGCAGGAGCTTCCATCTTCACCCAGTCTTTCTTCTGGCTTTGCTTTCCAAGCGTTTGAATGGCTGGGTCGTGATGATGTCAGTCCTGTGCTTGGGAGTCGCCAAAGCACCACAGAGCTTTCATCATTCATGGCACACTCTGTGTACCGTGCATGCAGAGAAAACTCTGCATGTGTCAAATACTTCATCGAATGAGGCTGATGCCATTATCTACTAGTGCAAGTTCAAGCTATTTAGGAGACCTACAGGTCAGACTTTTTATAGTCTTACTCATATGATAAAGTAAACATTTTTACTTTAGCCACTTCAGCCCCAGAAGATTTACCCCCTTAATGACCAGGCCATTTATTTGCAATACGGCACTGTGTGTTGCTTTAACTGACAATTGCGCAAAGCTGTACCCAAATAAAATTGCCCCCACACACACACACACACACACAGATAGAGGTTTCTTTAATGGCAGTTTTAATTTTTTTGTGCTATAAACAAAAAAAGACCAATTTTGAAGGAAAAAAAAAAAATTAGTTTTTTTTTTTTTTTTTTTATTAAACAAAAAAAATTAATTTCTAAATCAATTTAGGTCAATATGTAGTCTACAACTTTCTTGGTAAAAAAAAATCGCAATAAGCGAATATTAATTGGTTTGCGCAAAAGTTATAGCGTCTACAAAGTAGGGGATAGATTTATAGCATTTTTATTATTTTATTGTTTTTACTGGTAATGGCGGAGATCTGCAATTATTTATTTATTTTTTTGCAGGACTGCGGCAGACAGATCGGACACTTTTTTGGGACCATTGACATATATGTATATAAAAATGCACTGATTACTGTATAAATGTCACGGGCAGGGAAGGGGTTGACACTAGGGGGCGATCAAGGGGTTAAATATGTTCCCTGATATGTGTTTCTAACCGGGGGGATGGGACTGACTGGAGGAGACCTATTGCTGTTCCTAATCGCTAGGAAAAGCAGATATGTCTCTCCTCCCTTGTCAGAACGGGGATCTGTATGTTTACAATATCTCACAAAAGTGAGTACATCCCTCACATTTTTGCAAATATTTTATTATATCTTTTCATGTGGCAACACTGAAGAAATGACACTTTGCTACAATGTAAAGTAGTGAGTGTACAGCTTGTATAATTGTAATTTTGCTGCCGCCTCAAAATAACTCAACACACAGCCATTAATATCTAAACCGCTGGCAACAAAAGTGAGTGTACCCCTAAGTGAAAATGTCCAAATTGGGACCAGAGTGTCAATATTTTGTGTGGCCACCATTATTTTCCCAGCACTGCCTTAACCCTCTTGAGCATGGAGTTTACCAGCGCTTCACAGGTTGCCACTGGAGTCCTCTTCCACACCTCCATGACCACATCACGGAGCTGGTGGATGTTAGAGACCTTGAGATCCTCCACCTTCCATTTGAGGATGCCCCACAGATGCTCAATAGGGTTTAGGTCTGGAGACATGTTTGGCCCAGTCCATCACCTTTAGCAAGGCAGTGGTCATCTTGGAGGTGTGTTTGGGGTTGTTATGTTGGAATGCTGCCCTGCGGCCCAGTCTCTGAAAGGGGGGGGGGGGGTGTCACGCTCTGCTTCAGTATGCCACAGTACATGTTGGCATTCATGGTTCCCTCAATGAACTGTAGCTCCCCAGTGCCGGCAGCCCCAGACCATGACACTCCCACCACCATGCTTGACTGTAGGCAATACACACTTGTCTTTGTACTCCTCACCTGGTTGATGCCACACACGCTTAACACCATCTGAACCAAAAAAGTTTATCTTGGTCTCATCAGACCACAGGACATGGTTCCAGTAATCCATGTCCTTAGTCTGCTTGTCTTTAGCAAACTGTTCCTGGCCTTCTTGTGCATCATCTTTAGAAGAGGCTTCCTTCTGGGGTGACAGCCATGCAGACCATTTTGATGCAGTGTATGGTCTGAGCACTGACAGGCTGACCCCCCCCCCCACCCCTTCAACCCCTGCATCAATGCTGGCAGCATTCATACGTCTATTTCCCAAAGACAACCTCTGGATATGACGCTGAGCATGTGCACTTGTTTGGTTGACCATGGCGTGACCTGTTCTGAGTGGAACCTGTCCTGTTAAATCGCTGTGTGGTCTTGGCCACTGTGCTGCAGCTTAGTTTCAGGGTCTTGGCAATCTTCTTATAGCCTAGGCCATCTTTATGTAGAGCAACAATTCTTTTTTTCAGATCCTCAGGGAGTTCTTTGCCATGAGGTGCCATGTTGAACTTTCAGTGAACCAGTATGAGAGAGTGAGAGCGATAACACCAAATTGAACACACCTGTTCCCCATTCACACCTGAGACCTTGTAACACTAACGAGTCACATGACACCGGGGAGGGAAAATGGCTAATTGGGCCCAATTTGGACATTTTCACTTAAGGGTGTACTCACTTTTGTTGCCAGCAGTTTAGACATTAATGGCTGTGTGTTGAGTTATTTTGAGAGGACAGTAAATTTACACTGTTATACAAGCTGTACACTCACTACTTTACATTGTAGCAAAGTGTAATTTCTTCAGTGTTGTCACATGAAAAGATATAATAAAATATTTACAAAAATGTAAGGGGTGTACTCACTTTTGTGAGGTACTGTTACATACACACATCTCCGTTTTGGCTCTCATGGACATCACGGGCACTGGCCTCCGCCATGCAGCGGGCGTGCGTGCGTGCCTGATATTGCCCTTCACGGTGCCAACGCACACCTACGGTGATTTGCGGGATGATTCCGACCTGCCACTGTATAATGACGGTGGTTGGTCGGTGGGTGGTTAAACTGGATGTAAATCTGATTCATGAAATTTGAGCTGGGCAAGTATATATGCAGTTTTCTTATCTCTCTTCAAAGCACTGTGGCTTTCTCCTGCTTCTTCTGTTATCAGCCTTGATAACTTTTGACAAATTCTTGGACACATGAGATAAAAGCAGGCTGAATTTTGTGTGGGGAGGGCGCTATAAATAGATTAGCAAGCAGCTTGCCATGTCATGGAACACCTCTGAGAGTTTTTGCCTATATGGAGAAGGGAGTGTGTGCCTTTCCTCCATGAGCTGTCTTGGCTTTTTGCTCAGACTTCAGACAAACAAGGAAGAAAAAGGCTGCTTTCACACTGGGGCATCGGCACTAAAGCGCCGCTATTTTCAGCAGAGCTTTACCGTCGTTTTTGCGGAGGTTTTCGCCACAAGCTGGGAGCTTTTAACCCCTGCTAGTGGCCGAAAAAGGGTTAAAATGACCGCAAAGCGGCGGTTCGGCGGCGCTGCCCATTCATTTCAATGGGTAGGAGCGGTGTATACACCACTCCAAAGTTGCTGCTTGCAGGAGTTTTTTTAATGTCTTGCCAGCGCATCGCCTCAGTCTGAAAGCACTCAGGCTTTTATACTGAGACTGCAGGGAAGCGGCTTTACAGGCGCTATTTTTAGCCCAAAAACGCCTCAGCGTGAAAGGGGTCAAAGTCACCTAACACTATCTGAACTTTCTAAACAGTATATAAAGTTGAAGAAAGCAGATATATATGTAAAACTTCTAGGGAGATTTGTTTCATCTCTGTGTATCATCAGATGTTCACTTCACTGGGTATATGTGAGGGTTTACAACCACTTTAACCTCTTCCCGCCCGCGTGCCGTCAAACGACAGCTGGGGGGCGTGGCTCTTGCTCTGGGTGGATGTCCTATCTGGCCCTCCAGAACGACCGCTCTCACGGCCCCGGCAGCGCGCAGTGATCGCTGCCGCGCCATGTTGCTAGGACGTGGCGTGACCCCCATCTGTGTAAAAAGCCGTGGCTCTTTAACCACTTGCCGCTCGCCAGATAGCAAAATGACGGTGGCAAAGTGGTTTCAATATCCTGACCAGACGTCGTATAACGTCGCCAGGGGGTGTGCGTTGCTGCAATCGCTGCGGTGTGTCAGTCTGACACACCGCAACTCCGCTCTAGGTAAAGAGTCTGACGGATTCTCTTTACCACGTGATCAGCCGTGTCCAATCACGGCTGATCACGATGTAAACAGGAAGAGCCGTTGATCGGCTTTTCCTTACTCGCGTCTGCCAGACGCGAGTAGAGGAGAGCCGATCAGCTGCTCCTCTGACAGGGGAGGTCTGTGCTGATTGATTATCAGCGCAGCCCCCCCCCCCCCCCCCCCCAGGATGCCCACACTGGACCACCGGAGATGTTAGCACCAGGTATGCCAATCAGTGCCCACAATGGATGCCAAGCAGTGCCCACAATGGGCATCACTGATTGGCAGGCATTATTGATTGGCATCCATCAGTACCATACATTACAGTACATCAGTGCCCATCCGTGCCGCCTATCAGTTCTGCATATCAGTGCCGCATATTAGTGCCCATCAGTGCCATCTCATCGGTGCCCATCAGTGAAGGAGAAAACTTACTTATTTACATTATTTAGTTTTGTAACCGAAACAAAAAAAAACTTTTTAAAAAAAAAATTTCGATCTTTTTTTTTTGTTTAGCAGAAAATAAAAAACCCAGAGGTGATCAAATACCACCAAAAGAAAGCTCTATTTGTAGGAACAAAATGATAAAAATTTAGTTTGGTTACAGTGTAGCATGACGACAGTGCTGAAAGCTGAAAATTGGTCTGGGCAGGAAGGTGTGTAAGTGCCCTGTATTGAAGATGGTGATCTATTGTTCACTGACAGGGCCGTTGCTTGTAAAAATAGCCCCTGATGTGGAAAAGGTTACTGATCCATATGTGCACTATTTCAGCATTGTGGGCACATCTAGTACATTCAAAGGCTGGACAAGCTGAAACAAGCTTGCAGCTGGTTATCTTGTTTCTGTGTTGCTCAGTAGGCTCATGGGTTTTGTGTAAAAGTGATAGAGCTGTCCACTCATTTTTACTGAATTGACACAGTATGTGCTCAATCTGCTGGAGAGAAGGGCAGGGAAGACATTAGGTGTCAAACAAACCCCTGGTATCTCCAAAAAGAGTAACTATCGCTTTCCCAATGCTATCAGCTAGGGGGCGTGGTAACACCCTTGTGATGATAATAACGTGAAGTGCCAAATAAAGTTTTAAAATATAAAATAAAAACCTGGTTGCCCTATACCAGTGATGGTGAACCTTGGCACTCCAGATGTTTTGGAACTACATTTCCCATGATGCTCAACTACACTGCAGAGTGCAAGAGCATCATGGGAAATGTAGTTCAAAAACATCTGGAGTGCTAAGGTTTGCCATCACTGCCCTATACACACACAAATACAAACACAGACATAGAGAACATCTACTGTATGTAAATGATTGTGTGCTGCATGTGATATTTTGCCACACACCCCAGAGCGGAAGCAATAATTCTAGATATATCATTTTACAGTTTACTCTAAGAGCCCTTGCACACTGGGGCGGTTTGCAGGCGCTATTGCGCTAATAATAGCGCCTGCAAACCGCCCCGAAAGTGCCGCTGCATGTATTCCTGTGTGAAAGCACCGAGGGCTTGCACACTGGAGCGATGCGCTGGCAGGACGGTAATAAAAGTCCTGCTAGCAGCATCTTCGGAGCGGTGAAGGAGCGGTGTGTATACCGCTCCTTTACCGCTCCTGCCCATTGAAATCAATGGGACGGCGCGGCTATACCGCCGGCAATGCGCCTCTGCAGAGGCGCTTTGCGGTGGTTTTTAACCCTTTCTCGGCCGCTAGCGGGGGGTAAAACCGCCCCGCTAGCGGCCGCATAACGACGGTAAAACGCCGCTATTAATAGCGGCATTTTACCGCCGACGCCGCCCCCGCCCCAGTGTGCAAGGGCTCTAAACTGGTGTGCTGTGAAGGCAAAGGCATTTAACGTGTTGCCAAAAATTATCATTTTAAGTGCCATAATTATTTACGGCTGCATGGAATTTTTGAGGCTTGATGTATTTGATATCTATAAATGCGATGCTACCTCACCTTTTATTTTTGTACCAAAAAAATCGTGGATTAAATTGGGTTTTAAGTTAATTTTATTGTGTGTGTGTGTGTATACATATATATATATATATATTTTTTTATATATAAATGTGCACATATTGAGCTACATCAAAGTTGCAACGACCATCTTTTTTAATCTACAGGGCCTTTGCAATCAGAAAATGTATAATATTATTATTATTATTATTATTATACAGGATTTATATAGCGCCAACAGTATGCGCAGTGCTTAACAACATGAGGGCAGACAGTACACTTACAATACAAATCAATACAGGAGGGATCAGAGGGCCCCGCTCGTTAGAGCTTACAATCTAGAATGTTCGGGGGTTTTAGGTAATTTTATAGCTGAAAAAGCTGATTGTAACGTGAAACATTAAAACATTGCTTCAAAGGGAAGTGCTTCCACTTTTGCAGTCAGATTTAAACTGATACTAAACACACACTGTTTAATTTAGATTGTCCCTTTTATTTCTGTATATGGATGATGGCACTGTAATTATTTTAATTTAGAAAAAAAAAAAGTACCCTTTTCCAATCGATATACAGTTGTCACATGACCCAGATCTTTCCCAGCCTGTCCACAGGGAAACATAAGTAGGAGGAGCTTCTAGTCCTCTGCTGCTGGTTACAAGTTAAAAAAAAAAACGAAAAAAACCTTTGGAATACAGAGTAAGAATAAATAAATATCAATAAACTGTTTATATCGGCATACAAATATATATTTAAAATTAAATCTTTATTATTTTTGGCAATAACATGCTGTGGGCGGATTTCTGTCAGTCACAGTCTGAGATGACATGCGGTATGACGTGCGGTATGCATGTTAAATAGGAAATGTACAGTGAAAAATGTATGGCGGTGGGTAGCATGTGCAGGAGAGGAGTGAGGTGTGTTTGGTGGTGTGTAGTATGTGCAGGAAAGGAGTGTGGGGGGTATGGAGGTGGGTATTATGTGCAGGAGAGGTGTGGGGTGTGTTGGTGGTGGGTAGTATGTGCAGGAGAGAAGTGAGGTGTGTATGGAGGTGGGGAGTATGTGCAGGGAGAGGGGTATTGAGATGGGAAGTATGTGCAAGGAGAGGAGTGTATGGTGGTGGGTATTATGTGCAGGTGAGGAGTGAGTAGTGTACAGTAGTGGGAATTATGTTCAGGATTGTGTCAGTAGGGCAGTGGACGTTGTCAGTAGTTCTTTATTTTTATTATTTTTTTTTACAATTTAATCTTTTTGATTATTTTTTTATGGGGGGGGGGGGGGGGTTAGGGGCAGTGGACAGTGTAGGCGGGCGGGGGCATGTCAGTCGTTTTTGGATTTTATGTTTTTACAATTATGTTTTTTAATACTTTTTGCAATATTTTTTTTTTTAATCAGCCTTGTCGGTGGACCTTTGAGACAGAGAAAGGAACTGAGGACACAGATGCCCCAGTCTCTTTCTCTGTAGCCTCAGCATTAAAGATGAATGGACAGGAGACCACAGCTCGTGTATATTCATAAACTGAAGCAGAGTAACACACAGGTTACTCGGTTATTATAGGACATAGAGAGCGTTCGGTAGTGATCACTCTCAATGTTCAATTCAGACAAGGAAGGGTCCGGTAAATGACATATTTACTGGGCCCCTTCCTCCGCTCTCCATCCTGACACATTCCCCCAGCAGCCATCGGGAGAGGAGGGAGCCAGCTGTGGGGGGGGGGGCGAAGGGGGCAGAGGAGGAGGACACAGCACGCCGAGGAGAACAGGGGAGCGGAAAAGGGGAACTCGGCAGGCTGGGAGAAAACACGGGGAGCAGAGGAGGAGAATGGGAGGAGGAGGAGGACATGGAGAACAGCCTGGGAGGATCGGTGCGGCGGGAGGGACCGCTGTAAGCACTGATAGCCACGGGAGGGAGAGGAGAAGCGGCTGTCGTGCAGAGATCGGTGCTTACAGCTGTCCCTCCTGCCGCACTGATCAGCCCCCGCTCTGAACCAAGGGACAATCATACATGTGTGGAGGGTGGGTCACAGTGGAGTCCCTCCCACTCGGAGGCCCGTGTGCAGTGAACACCTTGCACCCATGAAGGATAAAAGGATAGATGTGTTTTCTCTGAGAAAACGTTAATGTTTTTATTAGCACTTTCTTTAGGAAAACATTTTTTTCTCTCCAATCCATATTTCTACACATACTGCTTAAAGTGGTTGTAAAGGCAGGTTTTTTTTTTTATCTTAATGCATTCTATGCATTAGGATAAAAATCCTTTTCTGTGCAGCAACTCCTCTAGCACTTACCTGAGGTCCCTCTCTGTCCACAACTGTCTCAACCATCTGAGACTCTCCCTCCTGATTGGCTGAAACACAACAGTGGTGCCATTGGCTGCCTCTGCTGTCAATCAAAGTCAGCTAGCCATTCAGGGGAGAGGGGGTGGGGCTGGGGGTCCATGTCTGAATGGACACAGGGAGCTGTGACTCAGCTTGGGTGCCCCCATAGCAAGCTGCTTGCTGTGGGGGAACTGAACAGGTGGGAGGGGCTAGAAGCACTGAAGAGGGACCCGAGAAGAGGAGGATCTGAGCTGCTCTGTGCACATCCACTGCAACCGAGCAGGTAAGTATAACATGTTTATTTTTTACAAATAAATATAAATGCAGCGCTAAGTGATACAAAGAACGGGGTGACAACATATCACCCTATATGTATTGAAGAATTACTGATGGTAGTGATTATATACCAAAACAGGTAAAGTGAAAAAACAGTCTCCAATAGCTAGAAAGGGTGTCCATAGTGAAATAAAAGTTCATCAATAAATGGAACGCAATATTTTTCATAAGGAAAAGAGGGATATATGCGGATGGTGCCTTTGTTTCAATAGGTAAACGGAACAGTGGTCTTCATGTATTCAGGGTCCACACATAAAGCCTTTTCTGTGCAGCAACCCCTCTAGCACTTACCTGCGCTTCCTCTCTGTCCACAACTGTCTCAACCATCTGAGACTCTCCCTCCTGATTGGCTGAAACACAGCAGTGGTGCCATTGGCTGCCACTGCTGTCAATCAAAGTCAGCTAGCCATTCAGGGGAGGTAAAGAAAACAGTCTCCAATAGCTAGAAAGGGTGTCCATAATGAAATAAAAGTTCATCAATAAATGGAACGCAATATTTTTCTTAAGGAAAGGCGGATGGTGCCTTTGTTTCAATAGGTAAACGGAACAGTGGTCTTCATGTATTCAGGGTCCACACATAAATTGCAATGGCAGAAGAAGTGAATACGCTTACCAGAAAGGGTGGACACACTCACCATACGGCGGTATGTCGATCAGGCTTATGGATCAATCAATCCTGAGGGTGCTTGATAGAAGGCAATGGTGGTGTGTTCCAATGGCCTCATCTAGAGCAACCGTGGATGGATGGTGATGCTCGGATCCCCAGCGGATGGATGGGTTCACATTCACGGAGAGGAGACAGCTGGAGCATGCAGACTCCACCACACAGGATATCAGATCATATGGAGAAAGAAAAAGATCTCCACATAGTGCATGAATCCAGTATAAAAGGTTTATTAAAAAACACCAGGAAAAAGGATATACAAACACCAGGTTTGGTGAGTAATAGTAGTGATCACAAATAGGTATATAAAATCGCGTGGTGACAGGGCACAAACGGCTCAGCAACCCGACATGTTTCGGACAATGGTCCTTCAACTGGGGCATACAGCCCATACATACATATAGGGTGATATGTTGTCACCCCGTTCTTTGTATCACTTAGCGCTGCATTTATATTTATTTGTATTTCATTGTTACACTGTTGATGCTGGCTGCTATCACCTATATAATTTTTGTTTATAGTAGCGCAACTTTATTTTTTCTTTTTATGTTTATTTTTTATAGGAAAAAAACGAGACTTTACAATTACTTTAACCACTTCAGCCACGGAAGGTTTTACCCCCTTCCTGACCAGAGCACTTTTTACAATTTGGCACTGCGTTGCTTTAACTGGTAATTGCGCCATCATACAGTGTTGTACCCAAACAAAATTAGAGCTTAATTTTGGTGCTATTTGATCACCTCTGTGGTTTTTATTTTTTGCACTATAAACAAAAAATTAGCGATAATTTGGAAAAAAAAAATTTTTTTTTACTTTTTGCTATAATAAATATCCCCAAAAATGTTTTTTAAAAAACAAATTTCTTCATCAGTTTAGGCCAATATATATTCTTCTACATATTGTTGGTAAAAAAAAATCGCAATAAGCGTATATTGATTGGTTTGTGCAAAAGTTATAGCATCTGCAAACTATGGGAAAGTTTTATGGCTTTTTTTTTTTTAATAGTAATGGCGGTGATCTGCGATTTTTAGCAGTACTGCGACGGACAGATTGGACAATTTTTTGGGACCACTGACATTTATACAGCGATCAGTGCTATAAATATGCACTGATTATTGTGTAAATGTCACTGATAGGGAAGGGGTTAACACTTGGGGGCGATCAAAGGGTTAAATGTGTGTTCCCTCAGTGTGTTCTAAGTGTATGGGGATAGGACTGACTAGGGGAGGAGACACATCGTTGTTCCTACTTACTAGGAACAAACGATATGTCTCCTCTACCCTGTAACGACAGGGATTTGTGTGACAGCCAGCACCCCAAGCTGGCTCTCGTGCACATGATTGTGCGTGGCCAGTGGCAATCGCCGGCCACACGCATCGGGTCCCCCGCCATGCAGCGGGCACGACCTCTGGCGGTTTTTAAAGGGAACCCCGTATATATATGGGGTTTCATGTAGGGGTGCCATTCTGCCCCCGTAAAAAGACGTGAGCCGGTCGGGAACCGGTTAAAGTGATTGTAAAGTCCTTTTTTTTTAAATAATCTTAATGTATTCTATGCCTTAAGATAAAAAAAAAAACCTTCCGTGTGTAGCAGTCCCCCTAATACTTATCTGAGCCTGATCTTCCTCCAGCGATGTGCATGAGTGCCTCAGCCATCCGGGACTCTCCCTCCTGATTGGCTGAGAGACCATTGGCTCCCGCTGCTGTCAAAGTCAGTTATCGAGAGAGAGAGAGAGGCAGGGCCGAACCAAACCGTGGCTCCATGTCTGAATGGACACACAGAGCTGTGGCTTGACTTGCTTGCCCCCATAGCAAGCTGCTTGCTGTGGGGGCACTTGACAGGAGGAAGTGACCAGGAGTGCCGGAGAGAGACCCAAGAAAAGGAGGATCTGGGCTGCTCTGTGCAAAACCACTGCACAGAACAGGTAAGTATAATGTGTATAATTTTTAAAGAAAAAAAAAATAGACTTTAGTATCACCTTAAGTTTGTGCTACGCTTACAGCAGGTGAAGTAAGTGTTAAAAACATCACTATTTTTCTAGGTAAATATATTTCTAAAGGTGCTAGTGACAAGAAATTTTCACCGCACGTCGGTAACAACCCATGCATACAAAGAAACCAAAACAAATAAGTTCACAAAATAAGTTAATATGCTAACTTAAATGTATTTACTACTTTGTACAAAATCCTTTGTTGGTAATGACAGCTTCAAGATGCCTCCTGTATGGAGAAACTAGTCGTATGCATTACTCAGGTGTGATTTTGGCCCATTCTTCCGCAAAGTCTTCAAATCTTGAAATTTCCATGGGTCTTTTCTATGAACTCTGATCTTTAGTTCTTTCCATAGATTTTGTATTGGATTCAACTCAGGTGATTGGCTGGGCCTTGGGTGCTCAACCTGTGGCCCTCCAGCTGTTGCAAAACTACAAGTCCCATGATGCATGGCAAGGCTGATAGTCACAAGAATTACTCCTAAATGCAGAGGCATGATGGCAATTGTAGTTTTGAAACAGCTGGAGGGCCACAGGTTGAGCACCCATGGGCTGGGCCATTCTAGAAGCTGTGTTTTCTTTCCTTCTTTGAAACCAGTTGAGAGCTTCCTTGGCTTTATGTTTGGGATCATTGTCTTGCTGAATTGTCTACCCTCGTTTTATCTTCATCAACCTGGTCGATGGCAGCAGATTTTTATCAAGAATGTCTTGGTACACTTTTCCATTCATCCTTCCTTCAATGATATGACGATTTCCAGTACTGTATGCTGAAAAACAGCCCCATACCATGATGTTCTCACCTCCATACTTCACCTTTGGTATGGGGGGTGTTTTTGGGGTGATGTGCAGTGCCATTTGACCTCCAAACATGGTGTGTATTATGGCATCTAAAGAGTTCAAATCCGTTCTCATCTGACCAGACTATATTCTCCCAGTATTTCACAGGCTTGTCTAAATGTTGTGCAGAACATTCAAAAGTTTAGAAATCCTTCTATAACCAAAGCCATCGGTATGTTTTGCAACAATAAGGTTGAAAAGGTCTTGAGAGAGCTCTTTGCTTTTACCCATCATAAGATGTTTATGTGTGACACCTTGGTAATGAGACACCTTTTTATAGGCCATCAGTTGAGACTCAACCAGCTGATAAATTTCAGCTGGTGTCTTGGCTTCCATGTCTTTTTTGCGCCTCCCTTTCTTCATATATTCAATACTTTTTCCCTGTGTTATTCCATTTTATTACACACAACTTAATTTCTGAACTTATTTGTTTTGGTTTATTTTTATGTATGAGTTGTTATTGACATGTGGTGAAAATGTCATGTCAATAGCACTTTTAGAAATATATTTACCTAGAAGAATGGTGATGTGTTCAATACTTATTTTACCCGGTGTATATTTGGATTGGTGTAACCTCAGCAATAGCTTTGCAATCTGTACCCTGACCCCCACCACCACCACCAGACTAGAATGTCTTTAGGACACTTCCAAATTTTAGTGCTTCATAGACCTGAATGTATTGTGTTAACTGAAGAGCGCTTTCTGGGTCCAGAGCAGTGGCATCGCGTCTAATGTGACACAGATTTTGAAGACTTGCTTTATGATTCAGCCAAGAACTGGGAGTTACCTAACCTTATGCACACTGGACGTTTTTACAGCTGCTGTTTTTGGCTTCAGATGTTTTTTTTCTAGTCAGTAAATTCTCCGGCATCTTATCCTACGTGTCCATGTACACATAGGCTGTTATGAACTGTTTTTGGCTGGAAAAAAAAACCCCAAAACTAGTGGGTCCTGAGAGATGTTTTTCAGCTGTAAAACGCTTCTAACAAAAAAAAAAAACACTCAGATAAACGCTCAAAATAATGTTTTTGATGCATTTGAGGGGAGAAAAAAAAAAACAGCTATTGCAAAAATGTTGAAAAACTCACTGCAAAGCTACTGGCTTTTTATAACGTTAAGATAACATCCAGTGTTCATGAGGCCTAAGAACCATTGGTCGCCTTTATTATTTAAATTTTCTATTAGACAAATTCATGCTAGAGCGACGATGCACTTAAAGGGAGTGTGTTGTGTATACCTTGGCGCTCTTGTTCCTGTCATTTCAATGTGAGGTAACATCTCCCATTACTGGTCCTTACCCCAAGTGACATGGTTCTCTTTCTCAATTGGGCTTTGCTGTCTGCCTAAAGTGATCGCCCATCAACTGAACCTCTCCTGCTTCCAGCAGCTGATTTGCAAGTACCTAAGTTTTAACCTTATATATACTATGGGTCTGCTTTGGAGAGCTACATGTTAGATCCCAGGCACATGGAAGCAGTCCTGTTGTAGCAATGCCTCCACTCTTTTTCCACTAATGGCTGTGATGCTGCTCACTATGTACTCTGTAAAGGGCTGCTACCTTAGTGTTAGCATTAACCTTCTGTGACAGAGGCTTTTGGAAGGGACTGAATGCTAGCCTCTTGCCTACTGACTATGGGCCCTGGCATTTGAGGGAGCTACAAGCATTTAGGAAGATATTCTGTTATGTAATGCAAAAGGACATTATTAAGGCCATGATGGTCTCTGCCGTTTGGGGTGTGGATGTATTCCAATGTTCTATTGTGTCTGTCTGCCTTGGATATTATGGGATGTGTATGTAGATTAGCTGTGAGATTGGTGGGGGGCGAAATCCGCCAACAGCTCTCACTGCTGATTTCATTCCGGGCGGCGTAGACTGTCCAAAGGTGGGGGGATTGTCCAGAGTATTACCTGTGTTTTTAATAAACAGTCCATATTCAGAAACCAAACATGTATTGTCTTGTTTGTTGTAAGCGGTTTGGAATATCTATATTCAGACTGGGAGGAAGTGGTATATGACGAAAGCACTCAAGCGGAGTGTGGGATGTTCGTTACACCTTCTATTGTGCGAGCGGCAGCAAAATGCTCTGCAGAGAGCATTTACCAGGCGGTCCCAGAATGAAGGGACCTGTACTATGCTCCAAGAAATCGGTTTATGGGCAAGTCAAAAATCCAGTTCCCTTAGTTGTATAGTACAGGACACTGCATTTTTAGTCTTTAAAGTGATACTAAAATGTTATTTTTAACAAAAAAAACAAGACTAACACATTATACTTACCTGCTCTGTGTAATGGTGCTACACAGAGCAGCCAAGATCCGCCTCCTCGCTCCTGTTGAGTGCCCCCACAGCAAGTAGCTTGCTATGGGGGCAGCCAAGCTGCAGCTCCCAGTGTCCTTTCTGACACAGAGCTTTGGCCTAGCTCCACCCTCCTCATTGGCTCACTGACTGATTGACAGAAACGGGAGCCAATAGCAGTTCACTGCTGTCTCAACCAATGAGGGAGAGTCCAGACAGCTGAGTATCTTAGGCAACATCGCTGGATTGAGATGGGCTCAGGTAAGTTTTAGGGGGCTGCTGCACACAGAAGGCTTTTTTTTTTTTTATCTGAATGCATTCAGATAATATTTCAAAATAAAACCTTCTGCCTTTACAACCACTTTAATCATGGGACATCCAAAAGCAGCGCAGACAGCACTGCAGCCACTAACAGACCTAGGTTACCAACAGGTCAAAAAGGACTTGACAAAAATAAAAGCAGATTGCATCATCTTATACCCAAACCTAGCACCAGAGGTGGCCTCAACAACCACTTGGTTAAACTTCGCCTCCCTGACAGTATTCCCGAGTGTAGCTCGGGGTTAAATTTCAGCACCATTAGCGGTAACCCCGAGCCACACTCGGGATTACATTGCAGGATCCTGGTGCGGTGTTACTTACCTTGTCCCCAGGATCCTGCAATGTCCCCCGCGCTGTCTGTGGGCTCTGTCCTCCTCCGAAGCCTCTCTGTGACAGGCTCCGTTCCCAGCGAGAGTCGCGACGCACGGGGGTGGAGCCTGGCGGCAAATTAAAAAAAAAAGTAAAAATCATAACACATACAGTACTGTAATCTTACAGATTACAGTACTGTATGAAATTATTTCACATCCCTTTTGCCCTAGTGCTTTGTCCAATGCCCTGCATGCAGTTTTATATTATATATACTGTTCTTTCTGCCTGGAAACTTGAGATTGTCCATAGCAACCAAAGAGTGCCCCTTTACATCAAAAGCGGTTTTAGACCAGCTAGAAAACAGCGATAGTAAATTAGAACATTTGCAGAATTGAGCGAGTGAATCGTGGAGAAATGTATTTTATTATTAGTATTATTTTTTAATTATTTATATTTATTATATTATAATTTATGTTTTTGTGTTTCAAACTTCATCATACCCGGGATATCTACTAGATTCTTGGTGGACAGATTTAAGTGCGTTATTGTTAAGAATTACAGGCCTACAATATAAAACTCCAAATTTCCATGCAAAATAATTGTACAGCTTTCAGCACCTAAAATCTGAAATAATCATACCGCCAGGGAGGTTAAATGTGTGAACACAAGCCCAGGTGGCAGCCTTGCAAATCTGAAGAATGGATGCCCGATTCTAAAAAGTCCAGGCAGCATCAACAGATTAGGTAAAGTGAAGTGTGCTTTAACAGGGAAGGAAGGAATCCTATCCTTCAGGCTGGGTTCAAAACGTATGCGAGTTTCCTTGCATCCAATTCGCATGACAGGAGAGAGTGTGCCCGGCTCTCAATGAAGCCAGTTCATGCATAGCTGGGGCGGCTGCGGTGCGAACTGCACAGGGGTCCTGTGCATCTTTGGCTCAGTTTCAGGTCCGAATTCAGGCCTGAAATAGAGAACAGGCACGCAATTTGTGGCAATGCTGCCCACAAAACGGAGCGCCATGGTATGATTGAAGCCTAATAGGTCAGAAGGGAAACCTCTCAAGACAAAAGAGCCAGCTTAAAGTCCCACGGAGTCACAGGGGGAGAAAACTGAAAATTTCCTATCAAATATTTACAGTAATTTTCCTTTCCGCCATGGCAGCATACGTATGGGTTAACCCCGCCTCCACTATAGGAGCCCACTCCCATAAATCTTTGCTCTGAGCCAGAGGCCGCATTTCATAACCAGCCTACTCAAGACACTGGGAGGGAACGTCTGCTGCCATGGAGTCCATCAGGAAAGAAACGTTACGGTAAGTATTTGATAGGAAAGTTTCTGTTTTCCTGTCAGACTCCATGGCAGCATACGTATAGGAACTAACTATCCATACACCCTATGGGCGGGCAACGCTGAACCAAAGGCTTTAATTTGTACTGTCAACAGACAAGACCTGCAAGCCAAAATATAAAACAGGATAAAGAAGCAGGCTCTACACAATGAGCCATAATTGTATTGATTGAGGACAAGGCCGCCATACAGATTACATTGGGAACCACATACTGCGAAGCTGCCCAAAATGTGGACCCACTCCTGGTCGAGTGAGCAGTCACTACCTCAAAAGAAGCCAGTCCCTCGACTCTGTGAGCCTGTCAGATGGCCTATACAATCCATGCCACAATCATCCTAGAGGAGGCTTGTTTCCCTTTGTCCTTTCCACTAAACTGGAGATGTTTTGTAAGGAGGAATGGTCCAAAATACATTCATCCAGAATCCAGACACCCATTACAGGCTACAGGAAGCGTCCAGAGGCTGTTATTTCTGCTAAAAGAGGCTCTACTAAATATTGATGTGATTTTTCTGTTGGGGTGACCAAATTTATGCACCTGTCTAATTTCGTTTTGATGCATATTGCGCATTTTCTGTTAATCCAATAAACCTAATTTCACTACTGAAATATTACTGTGTACTTCAGTTATTTGATGGATCAAAATGAAATTGCTAATCCAAACACCAAAATATTTATAAATGACAATCATGGAAATTGTCAGGGGTTCCTAAACTTTTGCATACAACTGTAGATATAACTTCACAATATCTGAGAGATTCCTAGAACTAAAGGAAGGCAACGCTGAGAGTCAAACTCAGGATTCCTAGTTTACTAGACATGCGCTTTAACCAACTAAGCCACAGTGTGACCTCTCCCACATCTAAAGGATGCAAGTTAGTACTCTAATGCCGCGTACACACAATCGGACATTCCGACAACAAAATCCTGGATTTATTTCCAACGGATGTTGGCTCAAACTTGTCTTGCATACACACGGTTGCACAAATGTTGTCAGAAATTCCGAACGTCAAGAACGCGGTGACGTATAACACATACGACGAGCCGAGAAAAATTAAGTTCAATAGCCAGTGCGGCTCTTCTGCTAGATTCCGAGCATGCCTGGAATTTTGTGCGTTGGAATTGTGTACACACGATCGGAATTTCCGACAACTGATTTTGGTGTTGGAAAATTTGAGAACCAGCTCTCAAATTTTTGTTGCCGGAAATTCTGACAACAAATGTCCGATGGAGCCTACACACAGTCAGAATTTCCAACAAGCTCACATCGAACATTTGTTATTGGAAATTCTGACCGTGTGTACGCAGCATAAGGGTTGGCAGAACAATTTCTTGGTTCCCATGAAAGACTGATGCACCCTTGAGAATTGAGTCAAGCATAGGCAACAGCACCACTTGAACTGGAAAGAACGTTAAGAAAAGTTCTCCATGACCAGCGAATCAATCTCTGAGGCTTTTTATGCCAACATGATAGACATGAAAAAGGCGAACTTGACAGAATGGCCTTTAACAGGGACAGCCCTAGAACACTCCACTCCAGGAGTTGAGAACAAGAGGGAGACTCCATTTGGAAAACTTCCGCTTACTCCAAGGTCTGAGCCTAGCTGCTCTCTTGAAGAATTGTTGGACAGGAAAAGATGCCTAGATCTGGATACACTTGTGAAGGCCGATAAAGCTGACACTTGTACTCTGAGGGAGCTGACCAATAGAGCCAGATCTAGATCCAACTGGAGGAAGCGCAGATTATTTAGAACTTCTAGATCCCTACATGATCTGTCAGCAGCAGACACGTATTGCACAAACTTTGACCACATTTTTCCATAAACTTTGTGTTTATTCTTCTAGCATTAAAGAGAACAGAGATGATCCTGGAGGAGCAGCCAAGGATCTCCAATCTCAAGAAGCAGACCTGTCAGATGCAACCGTGCTGGACGTAGGATGTAGAATTGCACTCAGTGACAGAAGGTCTGGCTTGAGAAGGGGCACTGGTAGCTGAACTGTGCTAGCAAGGGTAACCATGGCCTAATTGGCCAATAAGGCATTACTGCCACTACCTCTGCTCGGCGTCTTCATAGAAACCAGAGGATGACCAAGAATGGAAGAAACGAACAGGTCCCGCTGCATTTCCAATGATCCGTCAGGGCATCTGCGCCCAAAAACCTCCAAATCTACAGACCATTCGACGTTGGCCAATTGGACTCTGGAAAGAAAGTATGTTAAAATATTTTGGACTTTGGGGACAAAAGCTGCTGAGATGTAGGTTCGATTCTTCTGAGCCCAAGACATCTGCTTCCTGTAATAGAGAACAGGCTGTGAGTCCCCCCCCCCCTTGTAGTTTAACGCAGGATACCGCCATAGTTTTGACTAGCCTAAGAGCACTCATGCTCCCTTTGTTATATGGTGAAAGGCCTGAAGGGTGCAGAAGGTTGCCCATAGTTTCAGACCGTTCAACACTATCTTTTGAAATGGACAGCCCCGCCTGCCTTGGAGCTATCCCCGACAGGCAAGCAAGCCCCCCATCCCATATTGCTGGCATCGGACAAGATTGTGAGCAATGGAGCGGCAAATGAGCCAGGGTAGCCGCTCTCATGACTGAGGTTATGTAGATAACCTGAATTCTGCTTCCTGGCTCCCACTGCTGGAGAAACCCCTTGCGGGAAGGCTGCCTTCTCCAGAGCGTTCACTTGACCATCAGATCCGTATACCTCATAGTGCCAATCATTTGACACTGAACGGCATGCAGGTGGAAAGAAGACAGGGCCAGGAATATTCTGTTCCAGAACATCAGGATCCAGAGACAACGCAATGGTCCTCTTGATTATAGTGAGCTAAGCCCCGAGGCACACAAGAGACAGAGTGGGCTCCAGGTGTCCCTTTTCCAGGATTTAGCCGCCAGCCAAATTTGAGGAGCATGGAAAAGAACTGAGCTCCAGCAGCTACCCTCTTGTCTTGGGACAGGAGGACGACATCCAAGTATCTCTATGTACACGTACAGTGCCACGCCCCCCTCCCCTTTGGCTTTTTACCTATTTTGTTACATTACAGCCTTTAGTTCAACATTTTTTTAATCTGAATTATATGTGATGGAGCAGAACACAATCTAAGTCAGAGAAGAAAAATTATATACATAAAACTATTTTTCAGAAATAAAAAAAAAAAAAAAAAAGATAAATTGGCATATGTATTCACCCCCTTTGTTATAAAGCCCATAAAAAGATCTGGTGCAACCAATTACCTTCAGAAGTCACAATTAGTGAAATGTCCGCCTGTGTACAATCTAAGTGTCACATGATCTGTCATTACTAGGGCTGTTACTGATTAAAATTTTCGTGTTTAATTTCTTGATTAAAAAAAAAAAAAAAAAAAATTCGATTAATCGTCGCACATACAGATCCAACTACTTATAGCTGATCTCTTTGCATTGCAACTCTGCATTAGTCAGTGGTAAACACTATATACAATCACCTGACCCTAGTTAGTTTCCACAATCCATGACTTGACTTCACACAAATATGTTTTAAATTCAAACTATAGCAAGCGCCGGCATCATGGCAACAGCAGAAGACAATCCACACGGCAAAAATATCACAGCCTCTAAGGACAACAATGTTAAAACCGGAGGTTATCAAATTTGCCTACACTTCGCTCACTGAATGATCCCAGTTAACCACATCCATATTTACCATCACTGTCCAGGCTGTCCGGTGATGTCACCAGACTCTTCCCCCACTTCCCTTCGTTAGCAGACGGAGGCACTTGGGGAAGGGGGGAGGAGTCCAGTGACGTTGATATTCGTGACGTCACCGGATCTCCGACGGAACTCCCTGAAGACCCAGAAGCTGGCAGAGAGGTGAGTACCGATCAAAACAATTTTGATCGATCAAAAAAAATTAACAATTAATTGAGGAATTAATCTTTAATTTCCCCGACCCTAGTCCTTACACACACACACACACACACACACACACACACACACACACCTTTTTAAAAGGCGCCAGAGGCAACACCTAAAGCAAGAGGCACCACTAACCAAGCACTACCATGACCAATGAACCTTCCAAATAAGTAAGGGACAATGTTGTTAAGAAGTACAAGTCAGGGTTAGGTTATAAAAAAAAAAAAAAAAAAAAAATCTAAATCTTTGATGATCCCTAGGAGCACCATCAAAACTATCATAAGCAAATGGAAAGAACATGACACAACAGCAAACCTGCTAAGAGACGGCAGCACACCAAACCTCACTGACCGTGCAAGGAGGGAATTAACCACTATACCTTATATATACACACACACACACAATACCTTAGGGCGGCATATGACGTCCTTGAGTTTGTGAGGGGATATCTGAATGATACCTGTAGGCCTGGGCACGACATTATGACGTCACGCCCGGGTTCCCGGAAGTAAACAAAGCCGCGATTGGAGCTGTCAGCATGAGATCGTGAAAAAAATGTCACCGATCTCATGCTTTCCAGCCTGGAGGAGAGATGTGGGGTCTTATTGACCCCGCATCTCTCCATAAAGAGGACCTGTCACAATAGATTCCTATTACAAGGGAAGTTTACATTCCTTGTAATAGGAATAAAAGTGATCAAAAAAAAAAAAAAAAAAAAAAAAAAAAAAAAAAAAAAAGGAAGTGTAAAAATAAAAAAAAATTTAAGTAAAATAAAAAAAAAATTTAAAATGTCCCTGTCTGCGGTAGCTCGTGTTCAGAAGCAAATGCACATGTAAGTCCCACCCACATATGTAAACGCCATTCAAACCACACATGTGAGGTATTGCCGCGTGCGTTACAGCGTGTGCAACAATTCTAGCACTAGACCTCCTCTAACTCTAAACTTGTAAAAATTTTCAAAACGTCGCCTATGGAGATTTTTAAGTACCGAAGTTTAGCGCCATGAGTGTGCGCACATTTTAAAGCATGACATGTTATCTATTTACTCGGCGTAACATCTTTCACATTATACAAAAAAATTGGGCTAACTTTACCGTTTTGTTATTTTTTTATCTCATGAAACCGGGTTTTTTTCCACAAAAAAGGCGTTTGAAAAATTATTGCGCAAATACCGTGCAAGATAAAAAGTTGCAATGACCGCCATTTTATTCCCTTGGGTGTGTGTCTGCTAAAAAAAAAAAAAAACATATATAATTTTTGGGGGTTCTGAGTAATTTTCTATCAAAAAAAATGATTTTTACATGTAGGAGAGAAGTGCCAGAAGAGGCCTGGTATTGAAGTGGTTAATCAGAGAGGAAGCACAGAAACCTAAGGTAACCCTGGAGGAGCTGCAGAGTTCCACAGCAGAGACTGGAGTATCTGTACATAGGACGACTATAAGCCGTACACTCCATAGAGTTGGGCTTTATGGCAGAGTCGCCAGAAGAAAGCCATTACTTTCAGAGAAAAAAAAAAAAAAAAAAAAAAAGGCACGTTTTGAGTTTGCGAAAGGGCACGTGGGAGAATCTCAAAATTTATGGAGGAAGGTGTTCTGGTCTGATGAAACTAAAATTGAACTTTTTGGCCAAAGAAAACACTATGTCTGGCGCAAACCCAACACATCGCATCACCCAAAGAACACAAACCCCACAGTGAAACATGGTGGTGGCAGCCTCATGCTGTGGGGATGTTTTTCAGCAGTCGGGACTGGGAAACTGGTCAGGGTTGAGGGAAAGGTGGATGGTGCTAAATACAGGGATATTCTTGAGCAAAACCTGTACCACTCTGTATGTGTGATTTGAGGCTAGGACGGAGGTTCACCTTCCAGCAGGACAATGACCCCAAACACATTGCTAAAGCAACATTTGAGTGGTTTAAAGGGAAACATGTAAATGTGTTGGAATGGCCAAGTCAAAGCCCAGACCTCAATCCAATAGAAAATCTGTGGTCAGACTTAAAAAGATTGCTGTTCACAAGCGCAAACCATCCAACTTGAAGGAGCTGGAGCAGTTTTGGAAGGAGGAATGGGCAAAAATCCCAGTGGTAAGATGTGGCAAGCTCATAGGGACTTATCCAAAGTGACTTGGAGCTGTGATAGCTGCAAAAGGTGGCTCTACAAAGTAATGACTTTTTCTGTTATTTTGTCCTATTTGTTTTTTGCTTCACAATAAAAAACAAAACACCTATCTTCACAGTTGTGGGCATGTTCTCTAAATTAAATGCTGCAAATCCTCAAACAATCCATGTTAAGTCCAGGTTGTGAGGCAACAAAACACAAAAAGTGCCGGGGGGGGGGTGTGAATACTTTTGCAAGGCACTGTATATGCTCCTTATGATAAAGATTATAACAACCAATAAGACCCTGAAAACACACAGGGTGATGTTGAAAGCCCAAATAGAAGACAAGCGAGCTGGTCTTGACCTACAGTGAACCGAAGGAACTTGTGGAAGTCTTCTACAATGGGCACATGAAAAGTAAGCATCTTTAGATCTATTGGAAACAAGCCAGTCACCTGACTGGACCCCCTATGAATCAAGGACAATGTCTTAATCTTAAACTTTTTCGTTAAAAATTAATTTAGGTGCACAAGGTCTAAAATCAGCCTCTGCAAGCTGTTCCTTTTCATGACCATAAAGAGGAGCAAGTACATGCCCTGAAATAGCTCGCATTCTGAGATGGGCACAGCAGCACTTTGCGACATCAGTGACTTCACGTAAAACAAGAGTATATGCTTCTTTTACCTCAGAGTGAGGCAAAATCTGTGGAAATGAATCCGAGATAAGGAGGACTTCTGATGGACCATGTGTGTCCTGAAAAGACCACTTTTAAGTTCTAATAATCTGAGGCCCAAACCCAGTAGCTTCTTGGATTCCCAAGGTTAAGCTTTTAGCATACTTCTGAAGGAGATATCTGCCTTCTTCACCAGCTCTTCCTAAAACACCGACCTGGTCGGTAAAAACTTGCTTCCCTTGCAGGATTTGAACTTTGACCCCGACTTGACAACTGTGGCCCGGGTTACGGTACTATCCAGCTTGCCAAAAGATAAAGCTCCCTCAAAGGGATGTTACACTATGTCTGTTAGAGGCAGGATTAGCAAGCCTAGGCCCTAGCCCTCACGTTGCTGTAACTGACGAGAGCATAACCCACGCCACTATGCAGATGTCAGTTGGAGCCTCACCATGGAAACCAACACCAGCTCCAGAACTAGTTTCTGAAAACGCTCTTGAATACTGCACCCATATTCTCATTGCTTTAAACATGGCCACAAAGAGCCCAGGCCGACTTTAAAGCCATTCACTGCATCTTCCAAGGAAGAGCGACATGCTTAACTTGCCTCAACTACTAGAGAAGCAGCCTTTAGATGCTTCTCATCCTTATCTCTGAATAGATAGAGCTTGGCCATCTTGCTCAGAAGGCAGGTATCTCATGACCTTGCTCCACTCATCAAAATTGATGTCCCTTAATTCCGTTAGGAATAAGAAATTAGAACGCCCTCTCTAAGAGGTGGATTAAAGAACTTCCTTTTGCTGTGCAGGAGACTCTACAGGTTCTATTTATGTAAATAACCCCATCATTGCCTTGACCAAAAGGCGTTAAGGGCAAAGTGACTCATCTCCCTCGGCCTCACTGCGTGAGGTCTTCATAGATGGCATGGTTGGGACAGTTCCAGTTCTTCCTGGCCGTCCCAGTGGGAGAACACTCCATAATGGCTGTTGGACTTTGCGTTTGGCTTGTACCCCACTCTAAGAGATTCTTTCCCCACACGCCTCACCAGAGATTCCATTTGCTGGAAATCACCATCCCCTTTTCCAAGCGCCTGGGCTTAGCCTACCTCACACAGAGACTTGCTCTCTGGGACCTGAGTCCCACATCCCCAGCAGGCTCCCACCTTGGAACAGTTGACATGATGGTGGGTGGGGTGGTGTGCGGAAAGGAGGATTCAGAGCTTCAGCTATGAAGGCTGAACCTTGATGGTGACCTATGACGACTACATCTGGAATAAGAATGTTTTGACCTAATGAGGTCTTTATCATCTCGTGCTGTGTATTGTCAATCCGACCCAGAAGTAATCACAAAAAGCAAAATAGGATAGAAGGGAAAAGGTTAACAAAAGAAAAAAAAAAAGTGTCCGGGTCAGCAAGGGAAGGGTTAAACACACCCTCTCATATCTGCTACACAAGGGGTGCAGTGATAAATCCACAGTGTAAAATTGCAGACAGTCAACCTGCACAGGTGATAGAAACATAGCAGAACCATACACAGGCAGCACACAAGGGTGTTAATGCAGAGCATATACCTGTAATGATTGCATACAGCATTTAGGGAAACTGCTGCAAGCTGCCCAAAGAGAAATCCCAATGGCAACAGTACTGACCGCTGATTGAATCTCTCCACTGAAATGATGCCACAGCGCACATGCGCCGAGTCCCTGGGCAAGAGTAACCCAGGAAGGCCAGGCCGGAAGAGAGAGCAGCGGCTTGGAACTCAAATACACTCCAACCAATAAAGGAAACAAAAACTGCTGCCATGAAATTGGCAATAAAAGCATACATCACCGCACACGCCACCCCCCACGACCATCTCTGCATCCGGGAGACACTGCTGCATGGGTCCAAGGCATTTATAGGCACCTGCTAATAGCTAGGCTCTTAGCTGCACTGCCGCTTTCTTGCCAAGGGCCAGGCTTAAGCGCTTCATGGCACTGCACCCATCATCCTTCTCCATCCAGAAGACGCTGCTGCACAGGTCCAGGTTTATGGGCACCTGTTAATAGCTAGGCTGTTAGGCCATACTGCCGCTTGCCTTCCAATGGCCAGGCTTAAGCTCTTCATGGCACCGCATTTATCGCCCTTCTCCACTGCGCTAATAGCGGGGAACTGCTGGAGATGCCACACGCTTTCTGGGGCACAACTTGCCAAACAACCAGGCCTCGATCATGGAACAACCATTCTGATCCTTAGGACAAAAAAAGGAATGCAGCCTCAGACCCAAGATTTATGGGAGTGGGGTCCTATAGGGGAGGAGTGGAGGTGGGGTTAACTCATACGTATGCTGCCATGGAGTCAGTCAGGAAATGTGTGGTCTCTGAAACAAATGTCCAAAGCTGAGATTTTCCCCCTTGATGGTACTCAAGGCCAGATGCTGATCTAGATCAGACTGAAGGACAAGGTGTATTCCACCAAGTATTTTTTAGGATGAAGTTTCATGGTACTGCAGCACAGGGTAGGCTTCCCAGGTGCGATGGTAGATGTTGAGAAGTCAACTACTTAGCCTTCACAGTTGGTAGAGATGACCAAATCTCATATGCCCCTGTCACTTAGGACCCTTACGTTAACAGCCATGCTGTTAAAACCAGCAAACAAGAGCCATGATGATGGCATATGCCCTGAGACAAAAGGTCCAACTGGAGATAAGGAAAGGCATAGATCAGGTGGAACTGATCCCATGAAGTCAGAGCATCTACTGCAAAGGTCTAAGGGGTCTCTGGACCTAACAACACACTTGCCCAGTTTGTCGTTAAAGCTGGATGCCAGAAGAGCCACAAACAGCATCCCTGCACTTGTGATACATGGTTTGGAACACCACAGCTGGAGAGCCCATGTTCTTAGGTTCCAGACACTGGTGACTGAAAAAGCCCATTTGTCAATTTTCTGGGGATGTGGATGGTGGACTGGGCCAGAACATGCAGTGCTGCTCATAAAAGCATACATTCTGGTGCATCTTCCATGGTTGATGTATGTCACAGCTGTGGCATTGTCTGATTGGATTCTTGTTGGATGATATTTCAGCCGAGAGGTCCAGCATTGAGAGGATAACCAAATTGTCCTGAGTCCCAGGATTTTGATGAGAAAATGGCTTTTTCCAATAACCAAGTCTATTGTACTGATAAGGCATCCTGAATTCCTCCTGGGCCCGATAGAAACTTCCCATGGCGGACGCCAGCCTACGTATTTGGGCATAGGGTATTCCTTGCAGGGAGTCGTCCAAGGACTGAGTCTGTCCTACACTGCTAGAATGTAGAGTTGCAATGGCCCAGAGCAGAACTGGACATTTGGTACTGCCTTGAAGGAGGCTACCATCAGGCCCAGGCAAGCACAATAGAGGGTTGACCCAGAGGGCCTGGGCATGTGAGTGGAGGGACAAAAGTTTTATAGCAAATAGCTTGGTGAGGAGTAAAGGCAGGAATGAGCAAATAAGCATCCCTAAATGCCATGGAGGCTAGAAAATCCCCTGAAGAGAAGCAATGATTAATTTGGCCAATTCCATTTGAACCTACAGAAACAAGCTGAGAGTTTTTAGATCCAGATTAAGACAAACGCCTCCATTTGCCATTTGCTTTAGGAACCATAAATAGGTTCAAGTAGAAGTCGTCCTTGATCAGGACTGGGGCAATGACACTGAGGAGCTGGCGAATAGTGGCAAAAAGAACATCTGACGATTTTTGCAGGCAGAGGCACACATTTGAGAGCAGGAAGGAGGCAGAGCGCAAAACTTAACTTCATAGCTCCATGACCCAAACATTAGATTTGTTGGGACTAGAAGATTAACAGACATACCCAATTCTGACAAGTACAGGTGCTTCATCATTGGAAAGAGAGCTTGGAGCCAGACTTGGCTGGCTTAGAAGTCCAGTCCATGTCTTTCTATGAATGTGTGTTCAGATAAGACTTGGATCTGGAAGACTGAGGGATGAAAGATACCTCTCAATCTTAGAATTAGGTGGTCTACCTGCAGGAGCACAAGACTTCCTGGGGGAGGAGAGTACTCTTGCCCACCATAATCTCCTCAAACTTGTAGGAACAAAACAGGCATTCTCTCTCAAAGGGCAACTGCTAAAGGCTCTTCTTGCTTGGGAATTCCACCAACCAGCATTTTAGACAATTTTTCTGCACATAGAGGCTTACCCGGGAGATTTGGTGAAGAATATGCGCCAAGACATTAATGTAGTAGTGTGGGCTTATAGGTAAAAGTTGCAGGTGGTGGTGTGGAAGGAACCATTATATGGAGCTAGGGTCTTGGGCTTTGCTTTTAGCTCAGACAACTAAGGTCTGGCAGACCAATCACAGAGGCAACTGCAGGATGCATGGTGGGGCCCATCAAAGGAAAAAAAAAAAAAAAAAAAAAGGCCTTATAGAGGGCTTCTGGTTTCTTGTCCACTGGGTCCCTGAACAAGGGATTATCCTCTACTTAGACAGTTAGTGTTTTGTTATGACAAGACATGGCTGGGTCCATCAAAAGGACTCTCCATTTCTGCAGGAAACCTTCCACATATTAGTGAGCAAAAAGTTTTAGTAGGAGCAAAGGGCTTTTCAGGGTGAGGTCCGTAACCATACATGAAAGGCTCCAAGAACAAGGCCTATAAAGGTCTAAAGCAGGTTTAGGAAATTTTAGCAAATCCATGTTGGGAGACCTTGCAGTTAGCGGGTTGCTCTAATGCTAAACATCAGTGTACTATGTCAATAACGGTCACAATAGTATCCTTAATCTTTGTTTAGATCTCAGCCAAAGGTGTCTCATGCTGATTCAATTTGCTGAGAAGAGGGAATCTTGAATAGACCACCCCCCTCAGGTAGCGTATCGGCTGCCAGATTAAATCAGGAGGGGAGACTGAAGTGACTCGTTTGTGACCCCTGCAATCTACAGCCTCCAAAACGACCGAGAGCATGCCCAATAAATCAAACATGATGCCAGAAAATTCCTTTAGACAGGTTGGAGGAAGAGTGTGTGCGGCCAAGGGGCTAGCAAAGTGCCCAGAGAAGGTAAAGAATAAGACTGGGAGCAGCTGTCAAAAAAAGGGTACTAGAACTTTTGGAGGAGAGGCTGTGAGCATGTACAGGTGCAGAAGTGGCTGTGTGACAAAATGGGCAGGGGAAAATGGTGCAGATTTTAAACTGCAGTGTTCACACTCCACCACAGATGAAGGCATTGGTGCATCACCACCCTGGCACAGAGGGGCACAAGCTCTGTGACTTACTGCAGCAGGGGTCTTCATACTCTGGGCAGAATGTGCCTAGCTTTGCCCTCTATAGTTAGCAAATTCATAAACTGGTCTTTAGGAGCAGGGCATCACTGTTCACAGCACATGGAGCTGTAAAGCACCCCGTGCAAAGATGAGCACCTGAGGCAACATTACAGACAGGCCCCCGCATCTTCTCCAGGCAGGTTCTGGGTATGATCCCTCAAAGCTCAGCCAAGGAGTCATTCAATCTTGAAACTACAGAAAGGAGCCGCATTGGCTATGATGCAGCCAGGAAAAAAAGGCTTTACATAAAAAGAGGTAAACTTCTCCCGGTAGACAGAAGATTTCCATCATCCAAGGACACTTGCATAATCCCCTACTTGCAAGCCTCTGTTTTTTTTTGCAAGGTATGTCCCTACAGCTTTCTTTTTTACTAGTGCCCAATAACCTGAAGGTGTTCTGTGCGACAAAGGTATTCTTTGCTCATTGAAAAGACAATGTACAACAAAGTTTTCAACAGTATTATTGGTGGTTACATAAACTAGGAAAAAAACTGTATATGTAATAAAACCGCATGCAAATTTTTAAAGAACCATAAAATCTTCTAAAATTAGGTCTCAATCCCAGAGCCTTCTTCCCATTTCAAAAGATAATGACTTGAATCTGCAAAACAATCAGTAGGCATGACACAAGCAGTTGCTATGCCATCATAACAATAATGGGCTCAATTCACAAAGCTAACACACCCGGACAACAATCTTTTTTCTTCCAAAAAAAAAAAAACTCTTTACAGCCGAGTCCAATGAGATGTGAAAATTACAACACCACTAACCAAGCAAAAGGAATCAACCCTGTGCTCAGCTCCTTTATGACAAGTTATAAAAGGTTTCTGAAGGGGAAGTCAAATTCTAAAATTTCCCTCATCAAAATACTATGCTTGTATGTCACATATTTGTCAAAATGTATGAACATTTTAGTGCTACCCACTGAAAAAAAAAAATCACATTACCAAGCAAAAGCTTTGTCAGTCCACAAACAGTTATTTTCAGTTAGCAAACAGCTAGAACAAAAAAACTTTCCAGCTGTCTTACAATTTTGTGCAGACTGAATTCTGAATGATATATTACTTACTAGCTACTAGTGGTTGTAAAGGCTTATACAGTGGGTAAAAAGTATTCATCATGTCACCATTTTTCCAGGTAAATATATTTTTAAAGGTACTATTGACAAACTTTTTCCCACATGTCGGTAACAACCCATGCAATGCATACAAAGAAACCAAAACAAATAAGTTCAGAAATGAAGTTGTGTAATAAAATGGAATGGCACAGGGAAAAGGTATTTAAACGCTAGTAAAATTTAATATTTCGTACAAAATCCTTTTGTTGGCAATGACAGCTTCAAGACGCCTCCTGTATGGAGAAACTAGTTGCATGCATTGCTCAGGTGTGATTTTGGCCCATTCTTCCACACAGTCTTCTAATCTTGAAGTATCTTTAGTTCTTTCCATAGATTTTCTATTGGATTCAAGTCAGATGATTGGCTGGGCCATTCTAGCAGCTTTATTTTCTCTTTGAAACCAATTAAGAGTTTCCTTGGCTTTGTGCTTGGGAAAATTGTCTTGCTGAAATGTCCACCCCATCTTCATCATCCTGGTAGGTGGCAGCAGACTTATAAAGAATGTCTTGGTACATTTTTCCATTCATCCTTCCTTCAATAAAATGAAGTTTACCAGTACCGTATGCTGAAAAACAGCCCCACACCATGATGTTTCCACCTCCAAACTTCACTGTTGGAATGGAGGTGTTTTTAGGGTGGTGTGCAGTGCCATTTGACCTCCAAACACTTTCCACTTCCAGATTATGGCCCCAACAGTACTCACTTGAACATTCAGAAGTTTAGAAATCCTTCTGTAACCAATGCTATCAGTATGTTTTGTAACAATAAGGCTGTGAAGATCTTGAGAGCTTTTTGCTTTTACCCATCAGTTGAGACTGAACCAGATGATATTAATGTGCACTGAACAAGGGGCAGGATTGTTTTTAAATTACTGATAGATTTTAGCTGGCGTCTTGGCTTTCTATGCCTTATTGCACCTCCATTTGTTCAATAATTTTTCTGTGTCATTTCATTTTATTACACAACTTAAATTTGTGAACTTGTTAGTTTTTTGAATGTATGGATTGCATAGGTTGTTACCAACATGTGGTCAATAGCACCTTTAGAAATACATTTACCTAGAAAATTGTTGACATGTTCAATACTTAATTTTACCTGCTGTATATAGCCAGTGAAGTGACTAGCCTCAAGTGATACACAGATAAAACAAATCCTCCTACATTATCCTACTTAGCAGCCCCCTTTCTACAACCAAAGTGCAGAATTTGCACAGCTCGTCTGAGCTTTCAGAAAGTGGGAGCAGAGTGCTGAAATTCCCCTTTGCAGAACTCAGTGAGGGGAGCTTTAAGAGCTGATTGGAGGGAAGGAACACTCCCCCTCCCCTGCACACAGGAATGGAGCTGAGGCTGTCAATCACAGGCTTTGTACTGCAGCTCCCTCCAGTCTCATTATTTCTCTTGGTGTCAGGAAAACGTGTGAGAAGTGCTTCATGCAGATAGCAGAGGAACGAGGCTCCTCTCCTAAAACAGAGATAGATAGATAGATATATATATATATATATATATATATATATATTTTTTTTTTTTAAGAAGAACCTGTAGAGTTGAAAAAATGTCAGCACAGAAATATGGAGTGGCCACTGCTAACTTGTTTGAAAAGTGCAAGCCCCAAGTCTGCCATTCCTTGCTTTACTACTTACTGAATAAAAAGCATGTCACTAGTTTCAGGCTTCTTTTAAACTTTGTTGGTTCTCATATTCTGGATGTTTACTGGCAAAACATTTGCTCAAGCTCCGCAAACCAGCTGCACAAGTTATGAAGTGGTTTCAAACTCCCTTTGTGAGATTCTGGGTCTGGTAGTACTCAAAAATATATCACCTCAGTGTGTAAAGGTAATTATAAAGCTTGGACACAATTAACTTAAGCAGCCCTATAACTTCTCACAATACTGTACTGGCCAAATAAAGGCTTTTTGCTGTTCAAGATTGGAGAAACAGTGTGAAGTTCCTAGTGATCAGACACATTTCACTTCAAAGAAAGAAGACAGGACTATGGTAAAGATGAAAAGAGAAAGCAAAATGAAAAAATGGAGACAACATGACACCTAGAAGCATTTATTTTATGCAACAAAACTTAAATATGACCATGTGTACATACAAGGTGCATAGGCAGCACTGGGCACACACTCTTAAGTGTCCACTACTTCACTGACAAAATGCAGAGTGCACACCTATTTACCTAAAATAAAAATATTTCAAGATGATGAGAGACATGAACTTTAGAACAGCAAAACCTCTAAAAATCGAAGCATCTGCATTTCTGAATTTTCTTTATAAAGCTGCCTAAATTGACTATTTCTGGGAAAAAAATGTTTTATTTTTTTACATTAAAAATCTGTCAACCAACGTTATAAAATCAAATGCTGGACTGTTTTGCTATCCAGTACAGTATTCAAATGTGTTTGAGTAAAAGGACTTTATGATAGTGATATATGGTAAAAAACAAAAAAAAAACAAAAAAAAAAAAAGAACAAAAATATGTACACAAATCCCATATTATATTAACTCAGAAGGAAATAGATAAATTGTTGCTCTGTGAAATGTTGCTTTTGGAACCAAAGTAATTTCACTCTCCATTTGTGCAGAGGAATAGAATGAAAACACAAAAGATTGATCATTTCATAGTATGGAGTTAGAAAAAAACTGTACAATTAATTCTATTTAAAAAGTAGACTTGCAGCACAATTTTACATAAGACAAAAACCAATAAATGAATGCAACATTCCTTCAACAAGCTTTTTTTTCCCTTGTCCCTGGCCGTAGCCATGTCTCTATGTACACCAGCAGAATACAAATAAAAATCTGCTAAGTAGGAGTCTATGTGCATGGAAAAATGATGAGACCCAAGATGGTTGAAGAGTCTCATCCTGGAACGGTACCTCTGTCAAAGATTAAGAAAAAAAAAAAAAAAGAAAGAAAACCCCCCCCAAAAAAACAGTACAGTCTTGTAACCAAGGAGCCCCACTAAACATGGCTTGTAATGTGGGTAGTCCTATTCTTTGCTCCATACAACCAGAGTGTAATTTTATTACATGGAAAAGAAACCGTGTCTCGAAGAATTTGGTAAGAGTGTGAAAACAAGTTTTTTGCAGGTGACTTCAATTTTTTTTCATTTTATATATTTTTGATAAAAGTAAAATGTTTTTGATGTTTGAGCAAGTTCATCTTCTGAATAGAAAAATGGAATAAGTCTTGAAGGCTGGAGCATGCCTGCTGATAGATGCTCATTTCCTTCTCTTGTGCGGCACTTTTCTTTTTACCTGTTAAAACATAATAGAGAAGGTAAAGTAAAGGCATGTCCCTTTCAATTGTTTTTAGGGCTTTAAGCTAGCTGTACAAAACTTAAAGCGGAGTTCCACCCAAAAGTGGAACTTCCGCTTGTTGTACTCCTTCCCCCCTCCGGTGCCATATTTGGCACCATTCCGGGAGCCTCAGCCGCGGGTATTTGCGTCATCGATGGGGCTCCCTTCTCCTCCCCCAGCCTCCGGGCCAGTAGGAGAGAGGAGCGGAGCCTTGCACATGTGCAGGGTTCCCGGCGTGAAGCTGTAAGGCTACACTGCCTGGTTCCCTTACTCGCAATGGAGGCAGCATGCACACAACATCTGATGGAAACATCAGCTGCGGTGCCGACATCGCTGGACTTCAGGACAGGTAAGTGTCCGATTATTAAAAGTCAGCACCTGCTGGCTTAATTTTTTGCAGCACTGGGTGGACCTCTGCTTTAAAGGATAGGGTCACCTTTTCCAAAAATAAATGCAAATCTTTTTGTAAGTAGTTTTGTTAGGGAGGATGCTATAGATTAGCAGAGTGCTTAACTATTCAAGGAACAGCTTTGAAAGTCTCTACCTATGAGGAGAAGGGGTGTGTGCCTTTCCTCCAATCAGCTGTCTTGGCTGTATGCCCAGACTTCTCTGCAGTGCTGAACAGGAAGAGAAAATCTCCTAACATGATCTGAACTTTCTAAAGAATATATAAAGCTGAAGAAAGCAGATATAATGTAAAACCTATGTAGGGAGACTGGTTTCATCCCCGTGTATCATCTGAGGCTGTTCACTTCACTGGGCATATGTGAGGGTTTACATCCACTTTAAACTTAACATTTGCAATTGTAATCATAGGAACATCAAGCTGCATGGAGATGGTCTTACAGCATTTACCTTTGGTATTCAGGCCTATAACTTTCTTCCTCATCTCCTCAGACAACCCTCTCTCCTTTGTTTTGTCTGGACTATATGCACTGTGGGGCACACGATGACCCCAAACACAGTGACCACTTTTCTCAATTTAAAGCTGAACTCCATTCATTTTTGAACTTTGGCCAGCTTAATTTAAGGTTAAAAATTGAAACCGAACTCCAGGTATTAATAAGCTGATTTTACAAGACTGAAGACATGTGATACTCATTAAAAAAAAAAAAAAAAAGTATAAAATATGTATTTGATCTACCGTATCTACTCGTATAAGCAGAGTTTTTCAGCACATTTTTTTTGTGCTGAAAATGCCCCCCTCAGCTTATACTCGAGTCAAGCACTTTTCTGCAGCAGAGAATGACATTTTCCGAACCAAATTTGGGGCCCCATATCTCTGGGCCACCTGGTGCTAGGAACCCCAAATTTGGTGTGGAAACCCAGTTGAACTAGCACTACAACATACCCAAAGCTAGGATCCTAGCACCAAGTGGCCCCGAGATACAGGGTCCCAAAATCGGTTCGGAAAATGTCATTCTCTGCTGCAGAAAAGTGCTTGACATTTTCCGAACCGACTTTGGGCCCCATATCTCGGGGCCACTTGGTGCTAGGAACCCCTTTGGATATGTTGCAGTGCTAGTTCCACTGGGTTTGCACGCCAAATTTGGGGTTCCTAGCACCAAGTGGCCCCTAGATATGGGTCTCCAAATTTGGTCAACTGTGTCCACCTGCAGCAATGTCACTTCGGGACCCTTTGGGTCCAGAGAACCCAAATTTTGTCTGCAGTTAGGGGGCATCTAGGAACCATTAACTACCGAGTTTGAAGTTTGGGGGACCTATGGCTGCAAATGGGCACAGTGAAGCATGCAAATGGGCATTGTTGACCCTCTTTTCCACTTAAAGTAGCCGCACATTTCTCACCCTAGGCTTATACTCGAGTCAATAAGTTTTCCCAGTTTTTTGTGGTAAAATTAGGTGCCTCTGCTTATATTCGGGTCGGCTTATACTCGAGTATATACGGTATTCATAATCTTTTCTAGGGGTAGAAGCAAATGTGTCCCAGCTATCTTAGATTATATAATTAGCAATAATTGATTTCACATTTTCTTTGCTTTACTCTGAAATACCAAAGGCATGCATGTATACAAGACAACGACCTAATTCCATCACTTTTCAAAAGGAATATATCTGTATGTGTTTGCATGTAAACAAGTGGTACCCACTTTACAATCTAATCCATCAGCTGTTTAAAATACACTTCAGTTTGAAAAATGTGTAGTCAAAGCAGACAAAACAGCACAGTTATGGATATGCAAATTTCGGTAAACAAGCTTTTATCTAACCACTTGCCTGGCAGCTGATGTATACAAAGTATAGTAACGCATGACTGTCATGGGAACATCAATCTCTGCTTTGGAGATTTACTTTCTCTTTTTGATCTAAAGGCTTGTCAATTGAGAGCAGTGTTTCTGTTCATTAACCATGCTCCACTGAATGGTACATATTTGACTGGTTTCAGTAAAAAAAGAAAAGGATGGCTTAATATAGCCTACCACCATTTGTTTTACTTGGCTCATAAAATGTTACTCAACTCAACACTCTTACTTTGTGTATTTCCCCTTCATTTACCCCAAACAGTATGGGATTGGCCCCTTACAGCTACAGATTTGGGTTGGTTCTCAATATACATAACTGTTAAACTGCATTAAGAAACACAGGAGTTAAAAAGCTGAACATATTTACACTCTAATAAAAAGCTACAAAACTGCACCTGTAAGTAACCTGTCATCTCTAGCTGTGTTTCTTCCGATTCCTGGCTGCTTGAGATTGCACTAATTAGATCTGCACCATTAGAAACCTCTCCCGAACTGGAATCTAACTCCAAAAGAGAATCTCCTTCACTGCCCAGGTTCATGCTGCTGGAAGAATTGTAACATGCAGTTAAAACTGAAAATATTGCTTTCGTTACAAACTAGTATCACAATCCTCCTTGGTTGCTAGGTTGAATACACCATGTATGTGTTCAGCAGGTTTTGTGACCACGCTGTTTTATATCTTGTAACAGGAGTACGACAATGCCTCTATGATGTACAGTAAAGCATCATTATATCTGAACTGTATACATCATAAAAAGTGGTGTGTGCTCCTTTAGATTCTGACATGACTGACGAAAGATCAATATTGCTATTCACAAAATAGGCAGCGGTGTTATCAATGCATCTACATCTTGTTCTTCCTATTTACAGGCTTTGAAAGATGCAGAAAGTTGCATTTTAACAGCAGAGTGTTACATAAAAGCAGAAAGAGCATTGCTGATTCAGCACCAGCAGTGTTGCGCTTCAAGAAAGAATAATTGTAATTGCAATAGACTGTAAAAAACGGTCAGAGTGCAAAAATGATCAATAGAAAATACCATTGTGCATGGCATGCAATCATCACAGGTTGTCTGTATTTATACAGGCCTATTGCTATGAGCAATCATAGCGATCATGTGATACCTGGTTACCAGTAACAGTGATCTGCTGACAGTGGTCAGACAATGCACCCACAACCCACTGATCAAAGGTGCAATGCTTTTCAGGCTTCTGTAGAAAAATAAAAAGCAAATTTTTTCTGCAAAAATGTGCATTTTTTTTGCTTATTTTTTTTCCCCTTAAAAGTGAACTTAGCCTTTAATAGTGGATATTTCAGATGGGTTCAAAGTGTGGTTTTTGAAGCGCCGCAAGAAACAAAATTCAGGTTCCAGAGTCATAGGGAAAATGGGAACCACAAACACCCTATAAACAGGTCCTAATCAAGGAATAAGAAGCCACTGGTCTCAGGAACAGGATGGCAAGAACAAGGATAAAACCCTTAAAAGTGCTGAGGGACAAATATTGGACAAAGTCCAGTTGTATGAAAGTGAATTTGTCGTATATACATTACTACCTGGGTTATGCTGCTGCCTTCAGGTGAATGGACACTGGCAAAAAAAAAAAAAAAAAAAAAAAAAGGAATCCTCCATGAAGTCACAACCGTTCCCAGCTCAGCTAAGCTTCAGTTTTGTAGCACGCAACGAGGAATACAAGCAAGAGACAAAAGATGTGTCCTGTACAGGTAAACACAAAAACCTAACTTCATAACTGTACACCACAGGACACTGTAGTGATCAAAGTGATTCCAATTGGTCAAAGCTCTCACATGCCGGTGCTGACCATTCAGATTACCTCTGATCTGTCCCAGCCTCCCTAAGGAAAGGCAGGGAAGAAAAGCAGGGATTTCAAATTCCCAGACCACTACACCAGCTGCATGGGCACTTACAGCTTATCACCCATGGAGGTTAAGTGCATTTTATTTTTTCTGAAAAGGTGAACTAACCCTTTAAAGAGACAGGTGCATTCTCCAACGAGATGGCAGATGCTAAACACAAAGGACACACAAAGGAGGTACACTTAAACAAGGTCCTCAAACTCGCAAAAAAGTACTCACAAACTCAACCACCAGGCAGAGACTTGGCCGAGGCAACGCCAGAGGCTCTGGAAAGCACTTTAAGGCTAACTTTTACCAGACCGGGGTTTGCAAAGCACAACACATGGAACCAAGTTACTGAAGGTCACTATCAGGCGGGCCCCACAGTGTCCAGCTCTCCAAAGCCATGCTGAGACCAGCTCAAGCTGCTATGTAGTAAGAAATCTTGAGTAAAAAAAAATTAAAAAAAGTTAAGTGTCCTTGGAGGATAGTTGGACTAACAAAAAACTGAGGATGACATTAGTAGGAATGGTTATACTAAACTGGCCTACATTTTGATTGCATCCAATGCACCTGTAGGCAGCAATATAACCCTAAGATGACGACTTCTTGTGTGCTTTAGTACAGAGGTCTCCAACCTGTGGGCCACGGCACCTCTGCTGCCAGGCTGCGGAGGAGACAAGTAATGTCAGCGGTGTGGCAGCGGGGGAGAGAGAGATTACTTACAGGGCCGCGAAGGCTGCTCTACACAAAAAATGCAGCTACGACCCAGAGGAGAGAGAGAGAATGACGTCATCTATCACAGCCCGCCCTTCACTTTCATCTCTCTCTTGCATGTGCCTGTGTTTCACCTGCAGCTAGTTTACCCACACTGAGAGGCGGCTGCAAGTACTCTGCAATGATTGGGGGGGGGGGGCTTGATTTTACATAATGAATTAATGACAAACTGCTTTTTTTGGCGTGGCAGTCAGATAACTGTGGCAATCCCCACGGTGCTAGCAGGCTGCGTGACAAGTGACATTCCCATCTGGTGGCAGGCATAGTGGCAAGTTACATCCCCGTCCGGTGGCAGGCATAGTGGCAAGTGACATTTCCATCCATCTGGTGGCAGGCATAGTGGCAAGTGACATCTCCATCTGGTAGCAGGCAGCGTGGCAAGTGATGGTGGCAAGATACACGCTCAAGGCTCCCACTGATTCTGCATTATGGTGAGTTGAACTATTTCATTTTATATTACAATGTAATGATAGAAATTATGCATTTCAATCATCCTGACACCATACCAACCATGGTGCCGGGATGACTGAAGCGCTAAACACCAGCCATTGCCCTGACAAATTGCCAGCGAAAAATCGCTTAACCCCCCACATTCTCACAATTTTCTTGCGCACACAGCTGGTCCCGATGCCAAAAAGGTTGGGGACCGCTGCTCTAGTAGACAGAAAAATAAATGTGCTTTACCGCTGTCCAGCATAAATAGACCAAACATTTGATTTTTTTTTTTATCCTGCTGTCCGGCAAAAACAGACCAACAGATTTCTGATGATTAGGTCTAAGTTACTACACACTAACACTATTTACATTGCTTTACTGAATCGCTTAGACTTGCCATAGACTAAAATCTCAAGCAGAGAATGACAGTCTTGTCCTCATTCACAGGACCCAAATCTATTGCAATCATCTTGCTGACATGGTCAAAACATGTGCTACAAACACATTATTGCCCTTTTCTTACATTGTGCAAAGCCTTCTGATCAAAAGCCATGGCTGAAATTGTTGTGTAATCTACAAGTATCAGTTTATGTATGGTCATCCTAGGGGCAATTCTGTGAAATGTGCTTAAT